>NW_024113607.1:0-14267 GCF_003073215.2 Triticum urartu
AATACCATCTCCTTGCTGTTAACTAATCAAATTAGGTCTGCATTTGGCTAGATACTATGTATAGTTGTATATGTTATACTACCTCCATGTTCAACTCCTAAATATATTTGGGTACGTTATACATCTCTACACATGGTTAATCTTAATCTCTAGAGGGGGGGATAGGTGCTCCAAAATAATTACAGTGGACACGGCACACGGCTAACAAATGATGGTGTGTCACTCCTAGAAAAAGGGCTGCTAGTGGCGCACCTATTTTTGCTACTAATGAGGCACTACTGGTGCGCCACTAGCATCACGCCATTAGAATTTTTTTCTAACGGCGCACCTGTGGTGCGCCATTAGTATGGCCCATGGTGCGCCATTAGTATCTGGTATGTCATTAGTAACAAATTTTTTTCAAATTTTATTTTCAGATTTTTTTATTTTTTTTCAAAAAATTTCAATTTTTTTTTCATTTTTTTCTTATTCTCAAGTCATTATGTCTTAATCTTGGGTTAATATGCTTAATCTCAGGTCAAATCGCACTCCGTGGTCAAACTTCCCAAAAGGTCACCCATCCTCACACTACTCCAGCCCAAGCACGCTTAACTTCAGAGTTCTATCCAACCCCAGCAACAACTCAGTTCACAGGCACTTGTTGATATATCTAGCATATCAATCCTATTATACCTTGTTGATGTCTAGGACTTTGTTCATGTTCATGACTATGATGAAATTTTGAAAAATATTTCAAACTTCCCGGTCATATTACGTATCATTTTTTGAAAAAAAAAATTTAAAAAATAATTTCAAAACCTTTTTTTTGAATTTTTTTGCCTCGAGATCTTGAAAGCCCCGTAACTTTTTTTGTGTTAGGTTTTTGGGGATTTTGAAAATGTTTAACGGGGTGCACGGGTCCACCGTGCCACCTTTCCCGCATGCAGTTATAGGGTTGTTTCCCGTATATGGCTAAATTTTGTGGTCTGCACACATACCGCGACCCCGTCCGTTCCCCTCATCTCTCATCTCTCAGGCCTCTCGAGACCTAGACTAGGGCACCGCCGCCGCAACCCCAACCGGAGATGCTCCCTCGGCGGAGGGTTTTGACGCGCACGGGCGTGTCCCGCCGGATTCTGCGCCGCGTGTGGCCCGAACACCGGCCATCGTGCGGAATCTCCCTGGCTTCTGCGACGTCTGTGGACGGAGGAGGGGGAGGCCCTGAGCGCCGGTCATCCTTGCGAATATCTCCATGGCAGAGACGGTGCAATGGTAGCTGACTTCTATGGTCAGCCTCTTTCGACGTGTGTGTCACACCCTCGATGCGACTATATCTCCCACATGTCGAGGCACGACTTAGAGGCATAATCGCATTGAAGGCATATGTCGCAAGTTAGGCAATCTTCACAACATCCCATGTAATATGAATAATAAAGGGGAGATAACATAGTTGGCTTACACTCGCCACGTCAATCAAGTACATAAATAACATTACATCATCCGAACACTCATGGCCCGACTATGGCGCCAAAATAAAAGAGAACCCAACATGCGACAACGGTCCCGTTCACCCCCAACTGGGCACCACTACTGATCATCGGGAAAGGAAACATAGTAACGTTGAGAGTCTTCGTCGAACTCCCACTTGAGCTCAAATGCGTCTCCTGGAGCGGAATCATTAGGCCGTGCATCTGGTGTAATAGTAATCTGTGAGCCACAGGGACTCAGCAATCTCGCACCCTCGCGATCAAGACTATTTAAGCTTATAGGTAAGGCAAGGTAAAATATGAGTGGAGCTGCAGCAAGAGACTAGCAAGTATGGTGGCTAGCTTATACGCAAAAGAGAGCGAGAAGAGGAGGCAAAGCGCGGGCGAGAAACTAGAGAACAACCTGCGCAAACATTACTCCAACACCGTGTCCACTTCCCGGACTCCGCCGAGAAGAGGCCATCACGGTAACACACTCAGTTGATTTCATTTTAATTAACTTAAGGTTCAAGTTATCTACAACCGGACATTAACAAATTCCCATCTGCCCATAACCATGGGCACGGCTTTCGAAAGTTCAAATCCCTGCAGGGGAGTCCAAACTTAACCCATGACAAGCTCTCACGGTCAACGAAGGAATAGGCCTCCTCCCAAGACATTCCGATCAGACTCGGTATCTCGGTAATTCAAGACACTTCGACAGGTTAAAACAAGACCAGCAACACCGCCCGAATGTGCCGACAAATCCCGATAGGAGCTGCACATATCTCGTTCTCAGGGCACACACAGATGAGCCAAACGTCGGGTAGGCCAGCCCAGAGTTGCCCCTGGTAGCCCCGGACATCGCTCGGTGGGACCAACACTCAGAGGAGCACTGGCCCGGGGGGGGTTAAAATAAGATGACCCTTGAGTCTGCAGAACCCAAGGGAAAGAAAAGGCTAGGTGGCAAATGGTAAAACCAGGTTGGCATTGCTGGAAAAGCTTTAATCAAGGCGAAATATCAAGGGGTTCCCATTATAACCCAACCGCGTAAGGAACGCAAAATCCGGGAACATAACACCGATATGACGGAAACTAGGGCGGCAAGAGTGGAACAAAACACTAGGCGAGAGGCCGAGCCTTCCACCCTTTACCAAGTATATAGATGCATTAAGATAACATAGCAATATAATGATATCCCAACAAGTAAATAAAAATGTTCCAACAAGGAACGGCCTCCAATCTTCACCTGCAACTAGCAACGCTATAAGAGGGGCTGAGCAAAGCGGTAACATAGCCAATCAACGGTTTGCTAGGACATGGTGGGTTAGAGGTTTGACATGGCAATTTGGGAGGCTTGAAAGCAAGTGGTAGGCATCGTAGCAATGGCATAGCAAAAGAGCGAGCAAACTAGCATAGCAAAGATAGTAGTGATTTCGAGGGTATGATCATCTTGCCTGCACAGTTGTCAGAGTTGACTGGATCCTCGAAAGCAAACTCAACGGGCTCCTTGTTAGCGAACTCGTCTCCCGGCTCTACCCAAACAAGACAAACAAGCAACAAGGACACAATCAACCACGTGCAAGACTCAAACAATATAATGCAAAGATGATATGCTATGCAGGATGCATATGCAAGATGTGACAAGGGATGCATGAACCTGGCCTCAACTTGGGAATCCAAGTGTGCCACTGGAAATATGAGATGAAATCACTTGAAAACGATATAAAGAACGCCGGAATCGGAGTTACGGTTTGGAAATGGCAAGAGATTCAAATATGACACCGGTCTGCGATTTACAGCAAGTAGCCATCTAAATGCAATGAGATGAACATGCTACAGCACCCAAACATGACAACAAAATACATGGCAGGGATGCATTCAAGATGCTTAACAAAAGTCTAGCACTGAGCTACGGCCAATTCATCCATTAACAGGTTCAAACAAGCATGGCAAAAATGCATATGGCAAACAGATTTCAGACTTAGTGAAATTAACACTTGTCTGGAATTTCAGATCAGGTAGCACTCTTCGGAGCAACAAAACTACATGCTACAGGACCTGAACATGGCAAAGTAAAGCATGGCATGGAGCTTCTCAAAGAGCTTAACAAAAGTCCCTTAGTGACTTTGAGCCAAAAGGGATCAGAAAATACAATTGCAAGCATGTGAACATAGAAAAAACATAATCAGTTTTCAGACTTAGTGAAAACTGGAGCATGCTGAAAACATAACTCAAGTAGGCATGTTTACGAGCTCGATGCACTCACCACAGGGCAATTCATGATAAGATAAGCATACACCCATCAAGAAGGCACAAAATGCAGTACGCGAAACTTGACAGGCGGTCTACCGGTAGTAAACCAAGGCCGCTTGGCAAGTCTCGGTCCAATCCGGAAATGTTTAATCCCCACACATGAAAGAAAGGTAGAAATGACCACCGGAGGAGAACGAAGCGCCGGAATGCAAAACGGACAACGGGGAAAATGCTCGAATGCATGAGACGAACACGTATGCAAATGCAATGCACATGATGACATGATATGAGATGCATGACAACGACAACAACACACAGAGACAAAACCCAAACCCGAGGAAATAAATATAACTTAACGCCGGAAACGGCAAGAGTTGGAGTACAAATTGGGAAAGTTACATCCGGGGTGTTACAACACTCCACCACTACGAAAGGATCTCGTCCCGAGATCTAGGACTGAAAGAACGCCGGGTACTCAGAACGGAGGTGATCCTCGCGTTCCCAGGTAGCTTCACGGTCGGAATGGTGTGACCACTTGACTTTGAGAAATTTGATTAACTTGTTGCGAGTCTTGCGTTCAGTCTCTTCAAGAATAGCAACTGGGTGCTCACGATAAGAGAGATCTTCTTGGAGCTCAATGTCCTCGAAGTTGACGGTGCGGTCAGGAGTCTTGAAGCACTTTCGAAGCTGAGAGACATGGAACATGTCATGAACATTTGCAAAGTTTGAAGGAAGCTCGAGTTGATAAGAGAGGTCGCCTCTCTTGCTGACAATCTTGAAAGGTCCCACGTATCTAGGGGCAAGCTTCCCTTTGATACCGAAGCGACGAGTACCTTTCATAGGAGAGACACGGAGGTAAACATGATCTCCGATCTCGAAAGCCAAATCGCGGTGCTTACTATCATAGTAGCTCTTCTGGCGAGATTGGGCTGCTTTGAGGTTATCACGAATGACTTTGCACATTTCTTCTGCCTCTGTGATTAAGTCATTACCCAAAAGCTGACGTTCACTGGTTTCAGACCAGTTGAGAGGGGTACGACACTTCCTACCATACAGTATTTCAAATGGGGCCTTGCCCGAACTTGCTTGAAAACTGTTGTTGTAGGAGAATTCAGCATAAGGAAGACAATCCTCCCACTTCATGCCGAAGGAGATCACACAAGCCCTGAGCATATCTTCAAGAATCTGGTTGACACGCTCGACTTGACCGCTAGTTTGAGGATGGAAAGTTGTGCTGAAACGGATGTTCGTGCCCATGGCCTTCTGAAAAGAATCCCAAAACTTCGAGGTAAAGATGCTACCACGGTCTGAAGAGATCACTTGTGGAATACCGTGCAGAGAGACAATACGAGAGGTATAGAGTTCCGCCAATTGAGCTACAGTGATCGACTCTTTGATAGGCAGAAAGTGAGCCACTTTGGTGAGTTTGTCGATGACAACGAATATAGCATCATTGCCACGCTTGGACTTTGGAAACCCAGTCACGAAGTCCATTTCAATGTGGTCAAACTTCCATTCTGGAATCGCAAGAGGTTGGAGGAGACCTGATGGCCTTTGGTGTTCTGCCTTCACTCTTTTGCAGACATCACATTCATTCACGAATTGAGCAATCTCGCGCTTCATTCGAGTCCACCAATAAGCTTGCTTGAGGTCCTGATACATCTTCGTGCTCCCAGGGTGGATGGAGAGGAGAGAATTGTGAGCCTCATTCATGATCACTTTATGGAGGTCACCTTTGGGTACAACAATACGATCCTCGAAGAAGAGAGTATCCTTGTCATCAAGGCGGTAGCACTTGTACTTGGGCTGACTCTTGGCAATCCCAAACTTCACCTTTTTCACCATAGTATCAAGAAGCTGGGCTTGGCGAATCTGGTCTTCCAAGGTAGGAGAGACTTGAAGGTTGGCGAGGAATCCTTGAGGAACAGCTTGCAGGTTAAGTTTGCGGAAAGCTTCACAAAGTTCGGGCTGATAAGGCTTGAGAATCAGACTGTTGCAGTAAGCTTTCCTGCTCAATGCGTCAGCAATCACATTGGCCTTGCCTGGAGTATACTCGATACTCAGATTATACTCTTGAATCATTTCGACCCATCGAGTTTGTCTGAGGTTGAGATTAGGCTGAGTGAAGATGTACTTGAGACTCTTGTGATCAGTGAAAATGTCCACTTTTCTTCCCAATAGAAGATGTCTCCAAGTCAAAAGAGCATGCACAACTGCCACCAACTCGAGATCATGAGTGGGGTAGTTCTTCTCATTAGGCTTCAACTGGCGAGATGTATAAGCAACAACTTTCTTCTCTTGCATCAATACTGCGCCAAGACCTTGGAGAGAGGCATCACAAAAGACCTCGTACGGCTTGGATTCATCAGGCGGAGTGAGAACTGGAGCAGTGATCAATTTCTCTTTCAAAGTGTTGAAAGCAATGTCACACTCCGGAGACCAAACGTACTTGACGTGCTTCTGGAGAAGATTTGAGAGAGGTTTCACGATCTTAGAAAAGTTTTCAAGGAATCTTCGACAATAGCTTGCGAGACCAAGGAAGCTACGGAGTTGCTTCACGTTCTGAGGAGGTTCCCAATTCACAATTGCAGACACCTTCTCAGGATTCACGGCAATGCCCTTGGCAGAGATGATATGACCAAGATAAAGAACCTCATCGAGCCAAAATTCACACTTGGAGAACTTGGCGTAGAACTTGTGTTCTCTGAGCTTATCAAGAACCAAACGCAAGTGCTTGGCATGATCTTGCTTGTTCTTGGAGAAAACCAGAATGTCGTCGAGATAGACCAAAACGAAGTCATTGGTGTAGGCGTTGAAGATGAAGTTCATCATGCGAGAGAACGTCGGAGGAGCGTTGACGAGACCAAAAGACATGACAGTGTATTCATATGAACCAAAGCTTGTCCTGAAAGCCGTCTTGGGAATATCTTGCTCACGGATTCGAATCTGACGATAACCCATATGGAGATCAAGCTTGGAGAATACTTGGGCACCTTTGAGTTGTTCGAACAGCTCATTGATGTTGGGAAGTGGATATTTGTTCTTGATGGTCTTCTTGTTCACTTGACGGTAATCAACACAAAGTCGGTCCGTTCCATCCTTCTTCTTCACAAAAAGAACACCACAACCCCACGGAGAAGAACTAGGCCGGATGAGACCCATTTTCTCTTGAATATCGAGTTGCTTCTTTAGCTCCTTCAACTCTTCAGGTCCGAGCTTGTAAGGACGTTTGCACACAGGTTCCGTGCCAGGCTCAAGATCAATAACGAATTCAACTGGCCGGTGCGGAGGCATTCCTGGAAGCTCTTCTGGAAAGACGTCTTGATATTCGCAAACGACTGGAATTTGAGAGATAGCATCCAGTTCACCCTTCTCATTGAGAGAAAACAGACGGATGGTATCATCACGAGCGGCAAAGACAATTACATCCTCAGACGAATGAGTCAATTGAATCTGCCTGGCTGCACAATCAAGCTGAGCCTTGTGCTTAGAAAGCCAATCCATTCCGAGAATAAGATCAATATCTGAGTTACCAAGCACCATAGGAGAAGAAAGAAACTTGTAATCGCCCAATGTAATAGAAACATCTGGGGCAATAGCGCTTGCATTCATGAATTTACCCGGAGAAACAACAGATAACTATCTAGGCAAATCTTGCAAAGGCAACTCATGCTTAGAAACAAATGGTCTCGAGATGAAACAAAGCGATGCACCCGTGTCAAAAAGAACTTCTGCAGGAATATCATTAATAGGAAGGTTACCCATGATCACATCTGGTGAGTCCTCTGCCTGAGCTGCATTCATCAAGTTGACCTTGGCGGACTTGGGGTTATGCTTGACCATAGCTGTACTTGCCGATCTCACAGGAGGAGGAGGAGGAAGACGCCTCTGGTTGAAACACTTGTTGGCATAGTGACCCTTCTGTTGGAACTTGTTGCACGTGACCTCTGAAAGCGGACGGTGATACGGAGCACTCGATCTTGGAGCTTGAGACGAAGTCTTGTGCTGAAAGCCAGGGTTGGGTGGGTGGGAAGAACCACTGCCACCTTTGCTCTTCTGCTGATACGGCTAACGGAATGGAGGAGGAGGAAGCCAATACTTCTGCTGCTTGGCCACTTGAGTAGAGGAAGAAGGAGTAACATCTCTGACTCGCTTCTTGGAAGCATCACACCTCAACTGAGCAGCCTCTTGCTTCAGTGCCATGTTGTAAAAATCATCGTATCTCAAGGGATCGAAGAGGACAAGAGCTAGCTGAATTTCTTCTCTGAGACCACCCCTGAACTGATATATCATGCTCTTCTCATCAGGGACGTCCTGCTTGGCAAAGCGGGCGAGCTTCTGGAACAACTTGTTGTAGTCATAGACAGATAAAGAGCCTTGCTTCAGGTTGCGGAATTCCTCACGCTTGCTTTCAACCACGCTCTGGGGAATATGATGAGCTCGGAAATCTCGACAGAAATCATCCCAAGTGATAACATGTCCACCTCTGGAATCCTTGTACTGCTGGAACCATTCTGCAGCTTGATCTTTGAGTTGGAAGGAAGCGAACTTAACAAAGTCCTCAGGCCTGACGTTACTGCACTCGAAATGCTTGCACAGATCCACTAGCCAATTGTCAGCATCGGTTGCCTCAACACAATTGCTGAAAGTCTTTGGCCCGTTAGCAAGGAACTGGTTGAGTGAAGCAAAGTGATTCTGATTGCTGCCTTGATTCCCTTGGTTGCCTTGATTGCGCTCTTGAAGAATTTGCATGATCAACTGTGTGTTTGCATTGGTTTCGGCCATCACAGCTTGCCATGCCTCCATAGGAGGTGGAGGTGGTGGCGGATCAGGATTCGGAGTCGTGCGTGTTGGAGGAGCCATCCTGAAGAGGTTGACCACCATTAGCACAATGATAGACAAATATTGAAGCTGAATCCAATGGAATGAAAATTGCAACATATAGTCTTCACATCCGAACAAAATGAACGAATGCATTCCTCTTGAAATGGTCACATATCCATAAATTGAGAAGCCACATAGAATTAAGGTAGAGAAATGAATCAACAAGGTACGGATCAAGAACGAATAATCGGTAAGAAATCCCAATCTCAAACCAATATCCGTGGAAGAAGAACTAGAGCTACTAGAATTCCCACCTATGAAACTCCCGAACCTTTCCGGTTATGCAATCAGGTGTTGGGGATACAGGGGAAGCATAATATCTCACCCAAACTAGCAAATCCTACATCCAGCTGTATCCATCCTTCAACACATAACCAAGAAACCTTCGGAAACCATCTACCTCAACCTTCGAAAAGCATCCGTTATACAAGTTATGGTGATACTCCCGAACTCCCGCCCCAGTACTGGGTGGCGTCGAGGTTATCTCACCAACGAACTGCATAAAAGAGATTTTCGATGTCGGCGTACTAAACTCAGGTATTCCAGAACTGCAATGATAAAATTATGATGACAACACCTCAGAGCTCAACTCCCCGGGACACTTCCACTAAACCCCTGACAGGAGGCACCAAGACAATGTTCTCATCATAAAACCATCGGAACGATTCCAAGATACCCGCGTGATCCTAAATTTTTTTTAGTGAAATTTGAGAAGAGAAGAGTCAAAACTCTACGTCAGGATGCCTTACCAGAGCGATGAGGAGACTGGGAAGTAAAAATAATTCCTAATCTCTCCGATATATAATTCCTAAAAGACTCAAAACATTTTTCTAGACACAACTCGACCGCTAAAAACGATCAAGCAATGGGGATCCTAAGGTCAGGGAAGGCTCTGATACCAACTTGTCACACCCTCGATGCGACTATATCTCCCACGTGTCGAGGCACGACTTAGAGGCATAATCGCATTGAAGGCATATGTCGCAAGTTAGGCAATCTTCACAACATCCCATGTAATATGAATAATAAAGGGGAGATAACATAGTTGGATTACACTCACCACGTCAATCAAGTACATAAATAACATTACATCATCCAAACACTCATGGCCCGACTACGGCGCCAAAATAAAAGAGAACCCAACATGCGACAACGGTCCCGTTCACCCCCAACTGGGCACCACTACTGATCATCGGGAAAGGAAACATAGTAACGTTGAGAGTCTTCGTCGAACTCTCACTTGAGCTCAAATGCGTCTCCTGGAGCGGAATCATTAGGCCGTGCATCTGGTGTAATAGTAATCTGTGAGCCACAGGGACTCAGCAATCTCGCACCCTCGCGATCAAGACTATTTAAGCTTATAGGTAAGGCAAGGTAAAATATGAGTGGAGCTGCAGCAAGCGACTAGCAAGTATGGTGGCTAGCTTATACGCAAAAGAGAGTTAGAAGAGGAGGCAAAGCGCGGGCGAGAAACTAGAGAACAACCTGCGCAAACATTACTCCAACACCGTGTCCACTTCTCGGACTCCGCCTAGAAGAGGCCATCACGGTAACACACTCAGTTGATTCATTTTAATTAACTTAAGGTTCAAGTTATCTACAACCGGACATTAACAAATTCCCATCTGCCCATAACCGTGGGCACGGCTTTCGAAAGTTCAAATCCCTGCAGGGGAGTCCCAACTTAGCCCATGACAAGCTCTCACGGTCAACGAAGGAATAGACCTCCTCCCAAGACATTCCGATCAGACTCGGTATCTCGGTAATTCAAGACACTTCGACAGGTTAAAACAAGACCAGCAACACCGCCCGAATGTGCCGACAAATCCCGATAGGAGCTGCACATATCTCGTTCTCAGGGCACACTCAGATGAGCCAAACGTCGGGTAGGCCAGCCCAGAGTTGCCCCTGGTAGCCCCGGACATCGCTCGGTGGGACCAACACTCAGAGGAGCACTGGCCCGGGGGTTTAAAATAATGATGACCCTTGAGTCTGCAGAACCCAAGGGAAAGAAAAAGGCTAGGTGGCAAATGGTAAAACCAAGGTTGGGCATTGTTGGAAAAGCTTTAAACAAGGCGAACTATCAAGGGGTTCCCATTATAACCCAACCGCGTAAGGAACGCAAAATCCGGGAACATAACACCGATTTGACGGAAACTAGGGCGGCAAGAGTGGAATAAAACACTAGGCGAGAGGCCGAGCCTTCCACCCTTTACCAAGTATATAGATGAATTAAGATAACATAGCAATAGAATGATATCCCAACAAGTAAAATAAATGTCCCAACAAGGAACGGCCTTCAATCTTCACCTGCAACTAGCAACGCTATAAGAGGGGCTGAGCAAAGCGGTAACATAGCCAATCAACGGTTTGCTAGGACAAGGTGGGTTAGAGGTTTGACATGGCAATATGGGAGGCTTGAAAACAAGTGGTAGGCATCGTAGCAATGGCATAGCAAAAGAGCGAGCAAACTAGCATAGCAAAGATAGTAGTGATTTCGAGGGTATGATCATCTTGCCTGCACAGTTGTCAGAGTTGACTGGATCCTCGAAAGCAAACTCAACGGGCTCCTCGTTAGCGAACTCGTCTCCCGGCTCTACCCAAACAAGACAAACAAGCAACAAGGATACAATCAACCACGTGCAGACTCAAACAACGCAATGCAAAGATGGTATGCTAAGCGGGATGCGATGCGGGATGCATATGCAAGATGTGACAGGAAATGCATGAACCTGGCCTCAACTTGGGAATCCAAGTGTGCCACTGGAAAGATGATATGAAATCGCTTGAAAATGATATAAAGAACACCGGAATCGGAGTTACGGTTTGGAAATGGCAAGCGATTCAAAAATGACATCGATCTGCGATTTACAGTAAGTAGCCATCTAAATGCAATGAGATGAACATGCTACAGCACCCAAACATGACAAAAAAATACATGGCAGGGATGCACGCAAGATGCTTAACAAAAGTCTAGCACTGAGCTACGGCCAATTCATCCATTAACAGATTCAAACAAGCATGGCAAAAATGCATATGGCAAACATATTTCAGACTTAGTGAAATTAACACTTGTCTGGAATTTCAGATCAGGTAGCCCTCTTCGGAGCAACAAAACTACATGCTACAGGTTCTGAACATGGCAAAGTAAAACATGGAATGGAGCTACTCAAAGAGCTTAACAAAATTCCCTTAGTGACCTTGAGCCAAAAGGGATCAGAAAATACAATTGCAAGCATGTGAACATAGAAAAAACATAATCAGTTTTCAGACTTAGTGAAAAACTGACACATGCTGAAATATAACTCAAGTAGGCATGTTTACGAGCTCGATGCACTCACTACGGTGCAAGTCATGGCAAGACAAGCATACACCCATCAAGAAGGTACAAAATGCAAGCTAGACATGGCAAGAACAATAGCATAGCATGCACGGATCAACTACAACATCATCGGAAAAATTGCAAACAAGTTGACAATCTGCCCAGATTCACAAAGTAGCAAAAGTAGAGCTCGATTGACTCAAGCCACGGTGCTCCATAATTGCAAACAAAGGCATGGATGGATAGAGCACTACAATATTAACAAAACATCCTTACTGATCATCCTCAAAAGAGGCACGGATCAATAGGAAACAACATGAACATATGGCATCATGAGATAAATAGCTCAAGGACTTAGTGGAAATGCTAAGTCCCTGAAAACAGAATTAGCAAGTGCACCACTTTGCAAGCTTGCACAAGTCACCACACACATCACAAAAATACATGGGTTGCACCTATGGAAAGATGACAAAACCCTTAACAAAACACATGTAGAGCATCAGGGCATATCATGCACACATTAATCATGGCAAAAATGACAAAAAGCTAAATGGAGTAGCAGATCTGACAATTAGCTCAAGTAGCCCTCTTCTAACAGCATTTCGGGCATCAAGATGAACTCAAATGAAAATGATGCAATGGAATGAAATGATGTACTCTTTGAGTTGAACATTTTGATATGCTATATGTATGAATCGGAGCTACGGATGCAAAGTTACGGGGCTACGAACATGAGTACTTGAACTAAAAATATCAGGGACTTGGAAGAAAAAAAAAACCCTCAGATCTAGGGTTTGACCGGCGTGCGAACCGAGGTGGGATCCGAGCTCGCCGGAGATGCCATGTTCGCTGGAATTCGCCGGAGGGCTGGTCGGCGACGAGGGAGAGGAGGCCGGCCGGAGAGGAGGCGGCGGCGGCGAGCACGGAGGCCGGGGCGGCCGCGGGCGGCGACCTGCCGGCGAGCTCGGGCGGCGGCTTGCGGTGGCGGCGGTGGCCGGACCGCGGGAAGAAGGCAATGGGGTTGGCGAGAGGAGGCGCGGCGCCGGGCGGTGATGGCGTGCGGCGGCGCCGGCCGCCGGAGTCGAGGGAGGCGGCGGCGCCGGGCGCAAGGAGGCGGCGCGGGCGGCTGGGCCGCGGGGGCTCTCCCCGGGCCGAGCGGGACGGCGTGGGAGCGGGTGGCGGCGTGCCACGTGTCGGGCAAGGAGTGGCTGGCGGCGGCGGCGAGATTTGTCCGGCGCGGGGCGGACAAAGTCCGGTGCGACGCGGTGGATTTTTATGGTTTGGACGGGGGAGGATCCGGATTTTTCGAGAGGGGTCTATTTATAGCCATAGAGGGAGCTAGGAGAGTCCAAATGAGGTGCGGTTTTCGGCCACGCGATCGTGATCGAACGATCTAGATGATGGAGAAGACTTAGGTGGGTTTTGGGCCAAATTGGAGGGGTGTTGGGCTGCAACACACACGAGGCCTTTTCGGTCCCTCGGTTAACCGTTGGAGTATCAAACGAAGTCCAAATGATACGAAACTTGACAGGCGGTCTACCGGTAGTAAACCAAGGCCGCTTGGCAGGTCTCGGTCCAATCCGGAAATGTTTAATCCCCACACATGAAAGAAAGGTAGAAATGACCACCGGAGGAGAACGAAGCGCCGGAATGCAAAACGGACAACGGGGAAAATGCTCGAATGCATGAGACGAACACGTATGCAAATGCAATGCACATGATGACATGATATGAGATGCATGACAACGACAACAACACACAGAGACAAAACCCAAACCCGAGGAAATAAATATAACTTAACGCCGGAAACGGCAAGAGTTGGAGTACAAATTGGGAAAGTTACATCCGGGGTGTTACAACACTCCACCACTACGAAAGGATCTCGTCCCGAGATCTAGGACTGAAAGAACGCCGGGTACTCAGAACGGAGGTGATCCTCGCGTTCCCAGGTAGCTTCACGGTCGGAATGGTGTGACCACTTGACTTTGAGAAATTTGATTAACTTGTTGCGAGTCTTGCGTTCAGTCTCTTCAAGAATAGCAACTGGGTGCTCACGATAAGAGAGATCTTCTTGGAGCTCAATGTCCTCGAAGTTGACGGTGCGGTCAGGAGTCTTGAAGCACTTTCGAAGCTGAGAGACATGGAACATGTCATGAACATTTGCAAAGTTTGAAGGAAGCTCGAGTTGATAAGAGAGGTCGCCTCTCTTGCTGACAATCTTGAAAGGTCCCACGTATCTAGGGGCAAGCTTCCCTTTGATACCGAAGCGACGAGTACCTTTCATAGGAGAGACACGGAGGTAAACATGATCTCCGATCTCGAAAGCCAAATCGCGGTGCTTACTATCATAGTAGCTCTTC
>NW_024113608.1:0-9445 GCF_003073215.2 Triticum urartu
TGTGGGATGAAGCGGCCCGGACCAACCTTACACGTACGCTTACGTGAGACCGGTTCCACCGACTAACATGCACTAGTTGCATAAGGTGGCTGGCGGGTGTCTGTCTCTCCCACTTTAGTTGGAGCGGATTCGATGAAAAGGGTCCTTATGAAGGGTAAATAGAAGTTGACAAATCACGTTGTGGCTTTCACGTAGGTAAGAAACGTTCTTGCTAGAACCCTATTCAGCCACGTAAAACTTGCAACAACAATTAGAGGACGTCTAACTTGTTTTTGCAGCAAGTGCTTTGTGATATGATATGGCCAAAGTTGTGATGAATGATGAATGACTATATGTGATGTATGAGATGTTCATGCTATTGTAATAGGAATCACGACTTGCATGTCGATGAGTATGACAACCGGCAGGAGCCATAGGAGTTGTCTTTATTTTTTGTATGACCTGCGTGTCATTGAGAAACGCCATGTAAATTACTTTACTTTATTGCTAAACGCGTTAGCCATAGTAGTAGAAGTAATAGTTGGCGAGCAACTTCATGGAGACACGATGATGGGGATCATGATGATGGAGATCATGGTGTCAAGCCGGTGACAAGATGATCATGGAGCCCCAAGATGGAGATCAAAGGAGCTATGTGATATTGGCCATATCATGTCACTATTATTATTTGATTGCATTTGATGTTTATCATGTTTTGCATCTTGTTTACTTAGAACGACGGTAGTAAATAAGATGATCCCTCATAATAATTTCAAGAAAGTGTTCCCCCTAACTGTGCACCGTTGCGACAGTTCGTTGTTTCAATGCACCACGTGATGATCGGGTGTTTGATTCAAAACGTTCACATACAACGGGTGTAAGACAGATTTACACATGCAAACACTTAGGTTGACTTGACGAGCCTAGCATGTGTATAGACATGGCCTCGGAACACAGAAGACCGAAAGGTCGAGCATGAGTCGTATAGAAGATACGATCAACATGAAGATGTTCACCGACGTTGACTAGTCCGTCTCACGTGATGATCGGACACGGCCTAGTTGACTCGGATCATGTTATACTTAGATGACTAGAAGAGGGATGTCTATCTAAGTGGGAGTTCATTGAATAATTTGATTAGATGAACTTAATTATCATGAACTTAGTCTAAAATCTTTACAATATGTCTTGTAGATCAAATGGCCAACGTAGTCCTCAACTTCAACGCGTTCCTAGAGAAAACCAAGCTGAAAGACGATGGCAGCAACTATACGGACTGGGTCCGGAACCTGAGGATCATCCTCATAGCTGCCAAGAAAGATTATGTCCTACAAGCACCGCTAGGTGATCCACCCGTCCCACAGAACCAAGACGTTATGAACGCTTGGCAGACACGTGCTGATGATACTCCCTCGTTCAGTGCGGCATGCTTTACAGCTTAGAGCCGGGGCTCCAAAAGCGTTTTGAGAGACACGGAGCATATGAGATGTTCGAAGAGCTGAAAATGGTTTTTCAAGCTCATGCCCGGGTCGAGAGATATGAAGTCTCCGACAAAATTCTTCAGCTGTAAGATGGAGGAAAATAGTTCTGTCAGTGAGCACATACTCACTATGTCTGGGTTACATAACCGCTTGACTCAGCTGGGAGTTAATCTCCCGGATGATGCGGTCATTGACAGAATCCTCCAGTCGCTTCCACCAAGCTACAAGAGCTTTGTGATGAACTTCAATATGCAGGGGATGGAAAAGACCATTCCTGAAGTATTTGCCAATGCTGAAATCAGCAGAGGTAGAAGTCAAAGAAGGAACATCAAGTGTTGATGGTGAATAAAACCACTAAGTTCAAGAAGGGCAAGGGTAAAAAGAACTTCAAGAAGGACGGCAAGGGAGTTGCCGCGCCCGGCAAGCAAGCTGCCGGGAAGAAGCCAAAGAATGGACCCAAGCCCGAGACTGAGTGCTTTTATTGCAAGGAAGTGGTCACTGGAAGCGGAACTGCCCCAAATACTTAGCGGACAAGAAGGCCGGCAAAACAAAAGGTATATATGATATACATGTAATTGATGTGTACCTTACTAGTACCCGTAGTAGCTCCTGGGTATTTGATACCGGTGCAGTTGCTCACATTTGTAACTCAAAGCAGGGGCTGCGGAATAAGCGGAGACTGGCAAAGGACGAGGTGACGATGCGCGTCGGGAATGGTTCCAAGGTCAATGTGATCGCCGTCGGCACGCTACCTCTATATTTACCTTCGGGATTAGTTTTAAACCTTAATAATTGTTATTTAGTGCCAGCTTTGAGCATGAACATTGTATCGGGATCTCGTTTAATTCGAGATGGCTACTCATTTAAATCCGAGAATAATGGTTGTTCTATTTATATGAGAGATATGTTTTATGGTCATGCTCCTATGGTGAATGGTTTATTCTTAATGAATCTCGAGCGTAATGCTACACATATTCATAGTGTGAGTACCAAAAGATGTAAGGTTGATAATGATAGTCCCACATACTTGTGGCACTGCCGCCTTGGTCACATAGGTGTCAAACGCATGAAGAAGCTCCATGCAGATGGACTTTTAGAGTCTCTTGATTATGAATCATTTGACACGTGCGAACCATGCCTCATGGGAAAAATGACCAAGACTCCGTTCTCAGGAACAATGGAGCGAGCAACCAACTTATTGGAAATCATACATACTGATGTGTGCGGTCCAATGAGTGTTGAGGCTCGCGGTGGCTATCGTTATGTTCTCACCCTCACTGATGACTTGAGTAGATATGGGTATGTCTACTTAATGAAACACAAGTCTGAAACCTTTGAAAAGTTCAAGGAATTTCAGAGTGAGGTTGAGAATCAACGTGACAGGAAAATCAAGTTTCTACGATCAGATCGTGGAGGAGAATACTTGAGTCACGAATTTGGCACACACTTAAGAAATGTGGAATAGTTTCACAACTCACGCCGCCTGGAACACCTCAGCGTAATGGTGTGTCCGAACGTCGTAATCGCACTCTATTAGATATGGTGCGATCTATGATGTCTCTTACCGATTTACCGCTATCTTTTTGGGGCTATGCTTTAGAGACTGCCGCATTCACTTTAAATAGGGCTCCGTCGAAATCCGTTGAGACGACACCGTATGAATTATGGTTTGGGAAGAAACCTAAGCTGTCATTTCTAAAAGTTTGGGGATGCGATGCTTATGTCAAGAAACTTCAACCTGAAAGCTCGAACCCAAGTCGGAAAAATGCGTCTTCATAGGATACCCTAAAGAAACTGTTGGGTATACCTTCTACCTCAGATCCGAAGGCAAGATCTTTGTTGCCAAGAATGGATTCTTTCTAGAGAAAGAGTTTCTCTCGAAAGAAGTAAGTGGGAGGAAAGTAGAACTTGATGAAGTGTTACCTCTTGAACCGGAAAATGGCACAACTCAAGAAAATGTTCCTGAGGTGCCTGCACCAACTAGAGAGGAAGTTATTGATGATGATCAAGATACTTCTGATCAAGCTCCTACTGAAATTCGAAGGTCCACAAGGACACGTTCCGCACCAGAGTGGTACGGCAACCCTGTCTTGGAAATCATGTTGTTAGACAACGGTGAACCTTCGAACTATGAAGAAGCGATGGCGGGCCCGGATTCGACAAATGGCTAGAAGCCATGAAATCCGAGATAGGATCCATGTATGAAAACGAAGTATGGACTTTGACTGACTTGCCCGTTGAACGGCGAGCCATAGAAAATAAATGGATCTTTAAGAAGAAGACAGACGCGGATGGTAATGTGACCATCTATAAAGCTCGGCTTGTCGCTAAGGGTTATCGACAAGTTCAAGGGGTTGACTACGATGAGACTTTCTCACCGGTAGCGAAGCTGAAGTCCGTCCGAATCATGTTAGCAATTGCCGCATTCTATGATTATGAAATTGGCAAATGGACGTCAAAACGGCATTCCTTAATGGTTTCCTTAAGGAAGAATTGTATATGATGCAGCCGGAAGGTTTTGTCGATCCTAAGAATGCTGACAAGGTGTGCAAGCTCCAACGCTCGATTTATGGGCTGGTGCAAGCATCTCGGAGTTGGAACATTCGCTTTGATGAGATGATCAAAGCGTTTGGGTTTACGCAGACTTATGGAGAAGCCTGCGTTTACAAGAAAGTGAGTGGGAGCTCTGTAGCATTTCTCATACTATATGTAGATGACATACTTTTGATGGGAAATGATATAGAACTCTTGGACAGCATCAAGGCCTACTTGAATAAGAGTTTTTCAATGAAGGACCTTGGAGAAGCTGCTTATATATTAGGCATCAAGATCTATAGAGATAGATCAAGACGCCTCATAGGTCTTTCACAAAGCACATACCTTGATAAGATATTGAAAAGGTTCAATATGGATCAGTCTAAGAAGGGGTTCTTGCCTGTGTTGCAAGGTGTGAAATTGAGCTCAGCTCAATGTCCGACCACGGCAGAAGATATAGAAGAGATGAGTGTCATCCCCTATGCCTCAGCCATAGGTTCTATTATGTATGCCATGCTGTGTACCAGACATGATGTAAACCTTGCCGTAAGTTTGGTAGGAAGGTACCAAAGTAATCCCGGCAAGGAACACTGGACAACGGTCAAGAATATCCTGAAGCACCTGAAAGGACTAAGGAAATGTTTCTCGTTTATGGAGGTGACGAAGAGCTCGTCGTAAAAGGTTACGTCGACGCTAGCTTCGACACAGATCTGGATGACTCTAAGTCACAAACCGGATACGTGTATATTTTGAATGGTGGGGCAGTAAGCTGGTGCAGTTGCAAGCAGAGCGTCGTGGCGGGATCTACATGTGAAGCGGAGTACATGGCAGCCTCGGAGGCAGCACATGAAGCAATATGGGTGAAGGAGTTCATCACCGACCTAGGAGTCATACCCAATGCGTCGGGGCCAATCAAACTCTTTTGTGACAACACTGGAGCTATTGCTCTTGCCAAGGAGCCCAGGTTTCACAAGAAGACAAGGCACATCAAGCGTCGCTTCAACTCCATTCGTGAAAATGTTCAAGATGGAGACATAGAGATTTGTAAAGTACATACGGACCTGAATGTAGCAGATCCGTTGACTAAACCTCTCCCTAGAGCAAAACATGATCAACACCAGAATTCCATGGGTGTTCGATTCATCACAATGTAACTAGATTATTGACTCTAGTGCAAGTGGGGTCCTGTTGGAAATATGCCCTAGAGGCAATAATAAAAGGATTATTATTATATTTCCTTGTTCATGATAATTGTCTTTTTTCATGCTATAATTGTGTTATCCGGAAATCGTAATACATGTGTGAATACTAGACACCAACATGTCCCTAGTAAGCCTCTAGTTGACTAGCTCGTTGATCAACAGATAGTCATGGTTTCCTGACTATGGACATTGGATGTCATTGATAACGAGATCACATCATTAGGAGAATGATGTGATGGACAAGACCCAATCCTAAACATAGCACAAGATCGTATAGTTCGTTTGCTAGAGTTTTCCAATGTCAAGTATCTTTCCTTAGACCATGAGATCGTGTAACTCCCGGATACCGTAGGAGTGCTTTGGGTGTACCAAACATCACAACGTAACTGGGTGACTATAAAGGTATACTACGGGTATCTCCGAAAGTGTCTGTTGGGTTGACACGGATCAAGACTGGGATTTGTCACTCCGTATGACGGAGAGGTATCACTGGGCCCACTCGGTAATGCATCATCATAATGAGCTCAAAGTGACCAAGTGTCTGGTCACGGGATCATGCATTACGGTACGAGTAAAGTGACTTGCCGGTAACGAGATTGAACGAGGTATTGGGATACCGACGAATACCATGATCGAATCTCGGGCAAGTAACATATCGATTGACAAAGGGAATTGCATACGGGGTTGCTTGAATCCTCGACATCGTGGTTCATCCGATGAGATCATCGTGGAGTATGTGGGAGCCAACATGGGTATCCAGATCCCGCTGTTGGTTATTGACCAAGAGCTTCTCGGTCATGTCTACATGTCTCCCGAACCCGTAGGGTCTACACACTTAAGGTTCGGTGACGCTAGGGTTGTAGGGATATGTATATGCAGTAACCCGAATGTTGTTCAGAGTCCCGGATGAGATCCCGGACGTCACGAGGAGTTCCGGAATGGTCCGGAGGTAAAGATTTATATAAGGAAGTCCTGTTTCGGCCATCGGGACAAGTTTCGGGGTCATCGGTATTGTACCGGGACCACGAAAGGGTCCCGGGGGTCCACCGGGTGGGGCCACCTGTCCCGGGGGCACATGGGCTGTAGGGGGTGCTCCTTGGCCTACATGGGCCAAGGGCACCAGCCCCAAGAGGCCCATGCGCCTAGGGTTTCAAGGGGAAGAGTCCAAGGGGAAGGCACCTCCTAGGTGCCTTGGGGGGAAACCTCCCCTTGGCCGCCGCCCCCCTAGGAGATTGGATCTCTAGGGCCGGCGCCCTTAGGCCCTCCTATATATAGTGGGGGAAGGAGGGCTTTTTCTACCCATGCCTTTGGTTGCCTCCTTCTCCCTCTCCAACACCTCCTCCTCCTCCATAGCGCTTGGCGAAGCCCTGACGGAGTACTGCAGCTCCATCACCACCACGCCGTCTGTGCTGCTGGAGCCATCTTCCTCAACCTCTCCTTCCCCTTGCTGGATCAAGAAGAAGGAGACGTTACGCTGACCGTACGTGTGTTGAACACGGAGGTGCCGTCCGTTCGGCGCTAGGATCTTCGGTGATTTGGATCACGTCGTACGACTTCCTCATCCCCGTTCTTTGAACGCTTCCGCGCGTGATCTACAAAGGTATGTAGATGCAATCCAATCACTCATTGCTAGATGAACTCATAGATGGATCTTGGTGAAACCGTAGGAAAATTTTTGTTTTCTGCAATGTTACCCAACACTTGGGGCGTGCCGTAGTTGTGCCCCCCTCCCCAACTGTGCCCATGGTATTTTTAATGCGTAATTATGTACGCGTGGTACGGATTTCGCCACTTGGCTGGGACTGGGGTGGGGGCCGCATTGCTACGCGAGCTCAGATCATGCCAGGCAGTCTAGTTGCCGATTACTCCGAGCGTGCTTGAAGGTGTCCGGGTCTTCAAATGACGAACTGGTGGATTACCTTGAGAGGCTGCTTTGCGGTTCTGCTGCGAGGGCCGCAGTGTCCTCCTCCGTACGGAGAGAGCGCTCTGTGTTTCCATTGACTGTGATGACCCCCGGGGTCCTGGCATCTTGAGCTTGAGGTATGCATAATGCGGTACCGCATTGAATCTCGCAAATGCGGTTCGCCCGAGCAGTGCATGATAGCCACTTCGGAACAGGACTATATCGAAGATTAATTCTTCGCTTCAGAAGTTATCCGGGGATCCTAAGACCACTTCCAGTGTAATTGAGCATGTGCAATGGGCCTCTACACCTAGAATGACGCCTTTAAAGGTCGTTTTTGTGGGTTCAATCCTTGAGGGGTCTATACCCATTTTGCACACTGTGTCCTGGTAAAGTAGGTTCAGGCTGCTGCCGCCGTCCATAAGGACTCGAGTGAGGTGAAATCCGTCAATGATTGGGTCTAAGACCAGTGCGGCGAATCCGCCGTGAAGGATACTAGTGGGTGGTCCCTGCGATCGAAGGTGATCGGGCAGGAGGTGATGGGTTGAACTTTGGGGCGACTGGCTCCAACCCATATACGTCCCTGAGCGCACGCTTCCGCTCCCTCTTGGGGATGTGGGTTGCGTATATCATGTTCACCGTCCGCACTTGTGGGGGGAACCTCTTCTGTCCTCCGGTGTTCGGCTGCCGGGGCACCTCTTCGTCATCGTGTGTGACCCTTTATCTTTATCTTCGGCCAATTAACTTGCCGGCCTGCTTGACACATCAGCATTCCCTGTTGGTGTGGTTGGCTGGCTTGTCAAGGGGTACCATGTATTTGACATGAGCGATCGAGTATGCGGTCCAAACTGGACGGGCCCGGAGTGCTTCTTTTGAATGTTCTTTTTCCTAACCGGGTTTAGAGCCCTTTGAATCCGGCATTGACTGCCGTATCCTCAGTATTATTGCTGTTAATGCGGGGCGCTTATGTTTGTTGCGACGTGACCTGCTATTGCCGTCCTTGGTATCCGAAGTACCATGGTTTTTCGATATGTTGTTACTGCGAGCCAGCCAGATGTCTTCTCCCGCACAAAAGCAGGTGATGTGTCGTGAGGGCTGCCATAGATTTCGGCTTTTCCTGTCCAAGGTGCCGGGCAAGCCACTCGCCGCGGATGTTATGCTTGAAGGCTGCTAGGGCCTCTGCATCCGGACAGTCGATGATTTGATTTTTCTATTGAGGAACCGTGTCCAGAATTTGCCTGGCCGATTCTTCTGGCTACTGAATTATGTGGCTCAAGTCATCGGCGTCTGGTGGTCGCACATAAGTGCCCTGAAAGTTGTCAAGGAATGCGGCTTCCAGATCTTCCCAACAGCTAATGGACTCTGCTGGCAAGTTGTTAAGACAATGTCGTGCTGGTCCTTTGAGCTTTAGTGGGAGGTATTTGATGGCGTGTAAGTCATCACCACGGGCCATGTGGATGTGGAGGAGGAAATCCTCGATCCATACCGCGGGATCTGTTGTGCCGTCGTATGATTCAATATTTACGGGTTTGAAACCCTCTGGGATTTGATGATCCATTACTTCGTCTGTGAAGCATAGGGGTGTGCGGCGCCTCTATATTGGGCTATATCGTGATGCAGCTCGAATGGGTCTTGCCCGCTGTGTTTGGCCGGCCGGATTGACTTTTACTGTATCCGGCGTGACGTTTATCGTCTCGCATAGTGGCGCGCCCTCGTGATCCGTAGATCGATCTTGCATATTTTGCTTTGTCCTCCAATACGTCTCGCAGGTCCGGCGTATTTCCCCATGCCTTTTTATTTGAATGGCGTCGAGGCGCAGGCTGAGTTTTTGGCTGGAATGCCTCTCTATCGCGGCCACGAGGCGGCCGATCAGCCGCGTCATACGCTTCTTCCTCCAATCGGGGTAGCAACCTGCATTTTGGGTAACTCTTGGAGGGGCACTCGAGTTTATATTCCTCGGCCGAGGACTTCAGTCCATCTGTCAGCTAGCAGATCTTGATCAGCTTGAAGCTGCTGCTGCTTTTTCTTAAGGCTATTTGCCGTGGCCATAAGCCGGCGCTTGAAGCGCTCTTGTTCGACGGGATCCTCTGGCAAATTCGTCATCGCCGAGGCTTGCCTCGTCTTCGGAGGGGGCATGTAATTATCATCCTCCGCCTCTCCATCTGCCGCTCTCTCAGGAGGGCTGGCTCCTCCATCCTCCTGCTCTAAATCTTGCTGGAGGGGATTGTTGTTGTCTTCGGCACTATCCGGAGTGTTATTATCTCCTGTGCCGGTATCACCACTTTTGCTTTGGCGGGACTTAGAGCGGCGCCGCTGACGTTGGCGCTTGGGTTGCTCTGCTGTGT
>NW_024113609.1:0-9456 GCF_003073215.2 Triticum urartu
CCAACAAATTTGGCATAAACATGCCCATCACTAGCACGGCACAACACATAAGAAGGATTAAAATCGCCGGCTTTGTTGGGTGAGGTGACATTGCCCTTCTTGACTTTGTTCTTCTTCTTCTCCTCGGGGACACTTTCTCCCGCCCTCACAAAGGTTTGCATGAGGGGAGGAGGTCGTTTGGTCTTGTCATTCTTCTTCTTGTTTTTGGAGTCGGGGACGTACCCAACCCCTTCCTTCGCCACACCTCCCTTTTGGTTGATCAAGAGATCATTGAGGTTCTTCTTGCCTTGTATGCAAGTCGCAAGGCCTCTCTCAAGTTGCTCCTTCAACTTAGCATTTTCCTCAACAAGATGTATATGCTCACAACACGGGTTAGTAGCATTTGCATTATCAATTAAAACCATATGAGGAAAAGTTGCTTTCTCCTTAGTTAGCTTCACTTGAGTTGAACATGAGACTCCTTGAGACTAGCGTGAGTACCCTTCAAGGCCTTGTGGGCCTTGTCAAGTATTTCAAACTCCTCTTTGAGTCTAGCAAGATCAACCCCGAGTTTGGCCTTCTCGGAATTTAGCACACGAGAAACAATGAGGGCATGATCATAATCTTTCTTTAACTTAGCATGATCAACGTTGTGTGACTCCTCAAGAGCCAAACGAAGACCACGCTCTTCCTCAAGAGCATTGGAAAGATCCGAAATCTCATCGGCATAGTCACGACTATGCCCTTCCATCTTAGAGATGGTGTCTTCGTGAGCCTCGATCATGTCATTGGCCTCACCAAGTTGTTCCAAGAGAGCAACAAAGTGCTTCTTGGATTTTCCCTTGAGTTTGCCCATAAAGGCCTCAAACTCGTTAGCCTCCACATTAGCTCCCTCAAGTTCATTAATGCTATCCATTGGGGAAGGATGATTAATGATGGTAGTTTTGATGTTGGAGGTTACCTTGTTGGTGGCTTTAGCCATGAGGCACTTGGCGGTGATGCTCTCGTTGGGTGAGTCGAAGAGAGACACCCGTGACGTTGTTGCAATGGCAACGGAGGCCATGGCAACCGACTCATCATCTTCATCATCGTCATCATCCTCATTGTACTCTTCTTGCACAACCAAAGCCTTGGGAGGAGTCTTCTTGGTGAAGTTGTTCTTGTTGGGGAACGACTTGGCCTTGTCCTTTCGGATGAGTTTGCCACCATTGTCTTCCCTCTTCTCATACGGGCATTCCGCAACGAAATGACTCACGTTGCCGCAATTGTAGCAAGTCCTTACACGTTGCTTGCCCCTTGTGCCACTCGAGTTGTTTTTGCTAAAGTTGGGCCTCGAGTTTTTCTTGCTCCAAAATTGCCTTGAAGCAAGTGCCATGTGTTCATGATATGCATACTTCGTATCTTCGGGGTTGCTCTCCTCTTCTTCCTCTTCTTCTTCTTCTTCCACGGTGAGCTTGGCCTTCAAAGCAAGGTTAGGCTTCTTTGCCCGTTGAGAACGGAGCACCGCATTGTCGGCGGTCTTGTCCAAAATATTCATGGCCACAAACTCATCCAACACCTCGCTTGAGGTCAAAGTGTGGAAGTCCGGTCTTTGGCAGATGATGGAGGACATGGCCTTGTGGTAGGGCATCATTGCCTTGAGGAATTTGCGCTTGATCCAATTGTCATCCGTGTCCTTGCTCCCGTGATCTCGTAGTGAGACCGCGAGTTTGGTGACTCTCCGATAAAGCTCATGAGGTTCTTCATCTTCCTTCATTGCAAACTCATCGGCCTCATCTTGTACCACTTCATAGTTGGAGCGTTGAATGCTTGCGCTTCCCCGGTAGAGAGACACGACACAATGCCATGCATCTTTGGCCAAGGCGAAGGGACGAAGATGAGGTAGGTCTTCGGGTGGAATTGCATCTTGAATGATGAAGAGAGCATTCTCATTGAATTGATTGTCCGCGGCTTCTCGAGGAGTGAAGTTGCTTGGATCATGTGGATAGAAACCTTCTTCAATGATTCTCCAAAGGTTAGTGTTCACATGATTTAAATGACGTTTAAAGCGGTAAACCCAAGAATCAAAATCCTCATTTTTCACAATCTTAGGGGGAGGACCGGCATGATTCAAATGAGTGGAAGGAACCGGTCCACCATAAACAAGTGGTGGTTCCACATGGGCAAAGATGCCGGTGCCATTCTTGCCACTAGAAGAAGGAGCCTTTTCACTACTAGCTTCCCCCTTGTCGGGGATAGCATCCGACACCTTGTTGGCGGGATCACCCACTTTCAACGGTGCGGTGGATAGTTTAAGCCCCTCAAGAAATTTAGTAAACATGCTTTCAACTTCGGTCGTCATGGAGGTTTTCAATGTCTCCAAGGCCACATTGAACTCCTCACGAGAGACCGAAGTTCCCCCATCTCCCGTAGACGAGATCGGATTCACACCGGAGTGTTCCTCCACACCGTCTACGGTATCAACCATACTCTTTGGACGGTAAAGTCCTTAATAAAGAGACGAGGCTCTGATACCAATTGAAAGGATCGATATGGTTGACTAGAGGGGGGGTGAATAGGCAACTAACAATTTTTAGCTTTTCTTTAGCAATTTAAACTTTGCATCAAAATAGGTTGTCTAGATATGCAACTAGATGAACAACCTATATGATGCAAAACGGGAACACAAGTTCGTAGTAATTTCAAAAAATTTCCTACATACACGCAAGATCATGTGATGTATAGCAACGAGAGGGGAGAGTGTTGTCTACGTACCCAACGCAGACCGATTGCGGAAGCGCTGACACAACGTAGAGGAAGTAGTCGTATGTCTTCACGATCCAACCGATCAAGCACCGAAACTACGGCACCTCCGAGTTCGAGCACACGTTCAGCTCGATGACGATCCCGGACTCCGATCCAGCAAAGTGTCGGGGAAGAGTTCCGTCAGCACGACGGCGTGGTGACGATCTTGATGTACTAGTAGCAGGGCTTCGCCTAAACCAGCTACATATTATCGAGGTATATGGTGGCGGGGCACCGCACGGCTAAGGAATAGATCACGTGGATCAACTTGTGTGTTTCTAGGGTGCCCCTGCCTCCTTATATAAAGGACTAGAGGGGGGAGGCTGGCCGGCCATGAGGGGCGCGCTAGGAGGAGTCCTACTCCCTCCGGGAGTAGGACTTCTCCCCCAATCCTAGTTGGAATGGGATTCATGAGGTGGAAAAGAGAGAGAGAGAAGGATGAGGGAACCGGCCGGGACTCTCCTAGTCCTATTCGGACTAGGGGGGAGGGGCGCGCTGCCTCTCGTCTTCTTCCACTAAGGCCCATTAAGGCCCATATAGCTCCCGGGGGGTTCCGGTAACCCTCCCGGTATTCCGGTAAAATCCCGATTTCACCCGGAACACTTCCGATATCCAAACATAGGCTTCCAATATATCAATCTTTACGTCTCGACCATTTTGAGACTCCTCGTCATGTCCATGATCACATCCGGGACTCCGAACAACCTTCGGTACATCAAAATGCATAAACTCATAATATAACTGTCATCGTAACCTTAAGCGTGCGGACCCTACGGGTTCGAGAACAATGTAGACATGACCGAGACACGTCTCCGGTCAATAACCAATAGCGGGACCTGGATGCCCATATTGGCTCCTACATATTCTACGAAGATCTTTGTCGGTCAGACCGCATAACAACATACGTTGTTCCCTTTATCATCGGTATGTTACTTGCCCGAGATTCGATCGTCGGTATCCAATACCTAGTTCAATCTCGTTACCGGCAAGTCTCTTTACTCGTTCCGTAATACATCATCTCGCAACTAACTCATTAGTTGTAATGCTTGCAAGGCTTATGTGATGTGCATTATCGAGAGGGCCCAGAGATACCTCTCCGACAATCGGAGTGACAAATCCTAATCTCGAAATACGCCAACCCAACATCTACCTTTGGAGACACCTGTAATGCTCCTTTATAATCACCCAGTTACATTGTGACGTTTGGTAGCACCCAAAGTGTTCCTCCGGTAAACGGGAGTTGCATAATCTCATAGTCATAGGAACATGTATAAGTCATGAAGAAAGCAATAGAAACATACTAAGCGATCGGGTGCTAAGCTAATGGAATGGGTCATGTCAATCAGATCATTCAACTAATGATGTGACCTCGTTAATCAAATAACAACTCATTGTTCATGGTCAGGAACCATAACCATCTTTGATTAACGAGCTAGTCAAGTAGAGGCATACTAGTGACACTTTGTTTATCTATGTATTCACACATGTATTATGTTTCCGGTTAATACAATTCTAGCATGAATAATAAACATTTATCATGATTATAAGGAAATAAATAATAACTTTATTATTGCCTCTAGGGCATATTTCCTTCAGTCTCCCACTTGCACTAGAGTCAATAATCTAGATTACACTGTAATGATTCTAACACCCATGGAGCCTTGGTGCTGATCATGTTTTGCTCGTGGAAGAGGCTTAGTCAATGGGTCTGCAACATTCAGATCCGTATGTATCTTGCAAATCTCTATGTCTCCCACCTGGACTAGATCCCGGATGGAGTTGAAGCGTCTCTTGATGTGTTTGGTCCTTTTGTGAAATCTGGATTCCTTTGCCAAGGCAATTGCACCAGTATTGTCACAAAAGATTTTCATTGGACCCGATGCACTAGGTATGACACCTAGATCGGATATGAACTCCTTCATCCAGACTCCTTCGTTCGCTGCTTCCGAAGCAGCTATGTACTCCGCTTCACATGTAGATCCCGCTACGACGCTTTGTTTAGAACTGCACCAACTGACAGCTCCACCGTTTAATGTAAACACGTATCCGGTTTGCGATTTAGAATCGTCCGGATCAGTGTCAAAGCTTGCATCAACGTAACCTTTTACGGTGAGCTCTTTGTCACCTCCATATACGAGAAACATATCCTTAGTCCTTTTCAGGTATTTCAGGATGTTCTTGACCGCTGTCCAGTGATCCACTCCTGGATTACTTTGGTACCTCCCTGCTAAACTTATAGCAAGGCACACATCAGGTCTGGTACACAGCATTGCATACATGATAGAGCCTATGGCTGAAGCATAGGGAACATCTTTCATTTTCTCTCTATCTTCTGCAGTGGTCGGGCATTGAGTCTTACTCAACTTCACACCTTGTAACACAGGCAAGAACCCTTTCTTTGCTTGATCCATTTTGAACTTCTTCAAAACTTTGTCAAGGTATGTGCTTTGTGAAAGTCCAATTAAGCGTCTTGATCTATCTCTATAGATCTTAATGCCCAATATGTAAGCAGCTTCACCGAGGTCTTTCATTGAAAAACTCTTATTCAAGTATCCCTTTATGCTATCCAGAAATTCTATATCATTTCCAATAGTAATATGTCATCCACATATAATATCAGAAATGCTACAGAGCTCCCACTCACTTTCTTGTAAATACAGGCTTCTCCAAAAGTCTGTATAAAACCAAATGCTTTGATCACACTATCAAAGCGTTTATTCCAACTCCGAGAGGCTTGCACCAGTCCATAAATGGATCGCTGGAGCTTGCACACTTTGTTAGCTCCCTTTGGATCGACAAAACCTTCCGGTTGCATCATATACAACTCTTCTTCCAGAAATCCATTCAGGAATGCAGTTTTGACATCCATCTGCCAAATTTCATAATCATAAAATGCGGCAATTGCTAACATGATTCGGACAGACTTAAGCATCGCTACGGGTGAGAGTCTCATCGTAGTCAACCCCTTGAACTTGTCGAAAACCTTTTCGCGACAAGTCGAGCTTTGTAGACAGTAACATTACCATCAGCGTCAGTCTTCTTCTTGAAGATCCATTTATTCTCAATTGCTTGCCGATCATCGGGCAAGTCAACCAAAGTCCATACTTTGTTCTCATACATGGATCCCATCTCAGATTTCATGGCTTCAAGCCACTTTGCGGAATCTGGGCTCACCATCGCTTCTTCATAGTTCGTAGGTTCATCATGATCTAGTAGCATGACTTCCAGAACAGGATTACCGTACCACTCTGGTGCGGATCTTACTCTGGTTGATCTACGAGGTTCAGTAGTATCTTATCTGAAGTTTCATGATCATTATCATTAGCTTCCTCACTAACTGGTGTAGGTGTCACGAGAAACAGTTTTTCTGTGATAGTACTACTTTCCAATAAGGGAGCAGGTACAGTTACCTCGTCAAGTTCTACTTTCCTCCCACTCACTTCTTTCGAGAGAAACTCCTTCTCTAGAAAGGATCCATTCTTAGCAACGAATGTCTTGCCTTCGATCTGTGATAGAAGGTGTACCCAACAGTCTCCTTTGGGTATCCTATGAAGACACATTTCTCCGATTTGGGTTCGAGCTTATCAGGTTGAAGCTTTTTCACATAAGCATCGCAGCCCCAAACTTTAAGAAACGACAACTTTGGTTTCTTGCCAAACCATAGTTCATAAGGTGTCGTCTCAACGGATTTTGATGGTGCCCTATTTAACGTGAATGCGCCGTCTCTAAAGCATAACCCCAAAACGATAGCGGTAAATCTGTAAGAGACATCATAGATCGCACCATATCTAGTAAAGTACGATTACGACGTTCGGACACACCATTACGCTGTGGTGTTCCGGGTGGCGTGAGTTGCGAAACTATTCCACAGTTTTTCAAATGTACACCAAACTCGTAACTCAAATATTCTCCTCCACGATCAGATCGTAGAAACTTTATTTTCTTGTTACGATGATTTTCAACTTCACTCTGAAATTCTTTGAACTTTTCAAATGTTTCAGACTTATGTTTCATTAAGTAGATATACCCATATCTGCTTAAATCATCTGTGAAGGTGAGAAAATAACGATATCTGCCACGAGCCTCAATATTCATCGGACCACATACATCGGTATGTATGATTTCCAACAAATCTGTTGCTCTCTCCATAGTACCGGAGAACGGTGTTTTAGTCATCTTGCCCATGAGGCACGGTTCGCAAGTACCAAGTGATTCATAATCAAGTGGTTCCAAAAGTCCATCAGTATGGAGTTTCTTCATGCGCTTTACACCGATATGACCTAAACGACAGTGCCACAAATAAGTTGCACTTTCATTATCAACTCTGCATCTTTTGGCTTCAACATTATGAATATGTGTATACTACTATCGAGATTCATAAGAAATAGACCACTCTTCAAGGGTGCATGACCATAAAAGATATTACTCATATAAATAGAACAACCATTATTCTCTGATTTAAATGAATAACCGTCTCGCATCAAACAAGATCCAGATATAATGTTCATGCTCAACGCTGGCACCAAATAACAATTATTTAGGTCTAATATTAATCCCGAAGGTAGATGTAGAGGTAGCGTGCCGACCGCGATCACATCGACTTTGGAACCGTTTCCCACGCGCATCGTCACCTCGTCCTTTGCCAGTGCCCGCTTATTCCGTAGTCCCTGTTTCGAGTTGCAAATATTAGCAACAGAACCAGTATCAAATACCCAGGTGCTACTGCGAGCTCTAGTAAGGTACACATCAATAACATGTATATCACATATACCTTTGTTCACCTTGCCATCCTTCTTATCCGCCAAATACTTGGGGCAGTTCCGCTTCCAGTGACCAGTCTGCTTGCAGTAGAAGCACTCAGTTTCAGGCTTAGGTCCAGACTTGGGTTTCTTCTCTTGAGCAGCAACTTGCTTGCCGTTCTTCTTGAAGTTCCCCTTCTTCTTCCCTTTGCCCTTTTTCTTGAAACTAGTGGTCTTGTTAACCATCAACACTTGATGCTCCTTCTTGATTTCTACCTCCGCAGCTTTCAGCATTGCGAAGAGCTCGGGAATAGTCTTGTTCATCCCTTGCATATTATAGTTCATCACGAAGCTCTTGTAGCTTGGTGGCAGTGATTGGAGAATTCTGTCAATGACGCAATCATCCGGAAGATTAACTCCCAATTGAATCAAGTGATTATTATACCCAGACATTTTGAGTATATGCTCACTGACAGAACTGTTCTCCTCCATCTTGCAGCTATAGAACTTATTGGAGACTTCATATCTCTCAATCCGGGCATTTGCTTGAAATATTAACTTCAACTCCTGGAACATCTCATATGCTCCATGACGTTCAAAACGTCGTTGAAGTCCCGATTCTAAGCCGTAAAGCATGGCACACTGAACTATCGAGTAGTCATCAGCTTTGCTCTGCCAGACGTTCATAACATCTGGTGTTGCTCCAGCAGCAGGCCTGGCACCCAGCGGTGCTTCCAGGACGTAATTCTTCTGAGCAGCAATGAGGATAATCCTCAAGTTACGGACCCAGTCCGATAATTGCTACCATCATCTTTCAACTTTGCTTTCTCAAGGAACGCATTAAAATTCAACGGAACAACAGCACGAGCCATCTATCTACAATCAACATAAACAAGCAAGATACTATCAGGTACTAAGTTCATGATAAGTTTAAGTTCAATTAATCAAATTACTTAAGAACTCCCACTTAGATAGACATCCCTCTAATCTCTAAGTGATTACGTGATCCAAATCAACTAAACCATAACCGATCATCACGTGAGATGGAGTAGTTTTCAATGGTGAACATCGTTATGTTGATCATATCTACTATATGATTCACGCTCGACCTTTCGGTCTCCGTGTTCCGAGGCCATATCTGCATATGCTAGGCTCGTCAAGTTTAACCTGAGTATTCTGCGTGTGCAAAACTGGCTTGCACCCGTTGTAGATGGACGTAGAGCTTATCACACCCGATCATCACGTGGTGTCTGGGCACGACGAACTTTGGCAACGGTGCATACTCAGGGAGAACACTTCTTGATAATTTAGTGAGAGATCATCTTATAATGCTACCGTCAATCAAAGCAAGATAAGATGCATAAAAGATAAACATCACATGCAATCAATATAAGTGATATGATATGGCCATCATCATCTTGTGCTTGTGATCTCCATCTCCGAAGCACCGTCATGATCACCATCGTCACCGGCGCGACACCTTGATCTCCATCGTAGCATCGTTGTCGTCTCGCCAATCTTATGCTTCCACGACTATCGCTACCGCTTAGTGATAAAGTAAAGCATTACTCGCGATTGCATTGCATACAATAAAGCGACAACCATATGGCTCCTGCCAGTTGCCGATAACTCGGTTACAAAACATGATCATCTCATACAATAAATTCAGCATCATGTCTTGACCATATCACATCACAACATGCCCTGCAAAAACAAGTTAGACGTCCTCTACTTTGTTGTTGCAAGTTTTACGTGGCTGCTACGGGCTTAAGCAAGAACCAATCTCACCTACGCATCAAAACCACAACGATAGTTTGTCAAATAGACTCCGTTTTAACCTTCGCAAGGACCGGGCGTAGCCACACTGGTTCAACTAAAGTTGGAGAGACAGTCGCCCGCAAGCCACCTATGTGCAAAGCACGTCGGGGGAACCGGTCTCGCGTAAGCGTACGGC
>NW_024113610.1:0-9343 GCF_003073215.2 Triticum urartu
AATGCTATCCGTTTGGGGAAGGATGATTAATGATGGTAGTTTTGATGTTGGAGGTTACCTTGTTGGTGGCTTTAGCCATGAGGCACTTGGCGGTGATGCTCTCGTTGGGTGAGTCGAAGAGAGACACTCGTGACGTTGTTGCAATGGCAACGGAGGCCATGGCAACCGACTCATCATCTTCATCATCGTCATCATCCTCATTGTACTCTTCTTGCACAACCAAAGCCTTGGGAGGAGTCTTCTTGGTGAAGTTGTTCTTGTTGGGGAACGACTTGGCCTTGTACTTTCGGATGAGTTTGCCACCATTGTCTTCCCTCTTCTCATATGGGCATTCCGCAAAGAAATGACTCACATTGCCACGTTGCCGCAATTGTAGCAAGTCCTTACATCGTTGCTGCCCCTTGTGCACTCGGAGTTGTTTTTGCTAAAGTTTGGCCGAGGTTTTTCTTGCTCCAAAATTGCCTGAAGCAAGTGCATGTGTTCATGATATGCATACTTCGTATCTTCGGGGTTGCTCTCCTCTTCTTCCTCTTCTTCTTCTTCAACGCAGAGCTTGGCCTTCAATGCAAGGTTGGGCTTCTTTGCCGTTGAGAACGAGCAACCGCATTGTCCGGCGGTCTTGTCCAAAATGTTCCATTGGCCACAAAACTCATCCAACACTTCGCTTGAGGTCAAAGGTGGAAGTCCGGTCTTGACGAATGAACGGAGGACATGGCCTTGGATAAGGGCATCATTGCCTTGAGGAATTTGCGCTTGATCCAATGTTCATCCGTGTCCTTGCTCCCGTGATCTCGGTAGTGAGACCAGCGAGTTTGGTTACTCTCCGATAAAGCTCACGAGTTCTTCATCTTCTTTCATTGCAAACTCATCGGCCCCATCTTGTACCACTTCATAGTTGGAAGCTTGTGAATGCTTGCGCTTCCCGGTAGAAGAGAGACAACACAAGCCATGCGATCTTTGGCCAAGGCGAAGGACGAAGATGAGGTAGGTCCTTCGGTGGAATTGCATCTTGAATGATGAGAGAGCAATTCTCATTGAATTGATTGTCCGTGGCTTCTCGAGGAGTTGAAGTGCTTGGATCATGTGGATACAAACCTTCTCCAATGATTCTCCAAAGGTTAGTGTTCACATGATTTAAATGACGTTTAAAGCGGTAAACCCAAGAACCAAAATCCTCATTTTTCACAATCTTAGGGGGAGGACCGGTATGATTCAAATGAGTGGAAGGAACCGATCCACCATAAACAAGTGGTGGTTCCACATGGGCAATGATGCCGGTGCCATTCTTACCACTAGAAGAAGGAGCCTTTTCACTAGTAGCTTCCCCCTTGTCGGGGATAGCATCCGTCACCTGGTTGGCGGGGTCACCCACTTTCAAGGATGCGGTGGATAGTTTAAGCCCCTCAAGAAATTTAGTAAACATGCTTTCAACTTCGGTCGTCATGGAGGTTTTCAATGTCTCCAAGGCCACATTGAACTCCTCATGAGAGACCAAGGTTCCCCCATCGCCCGTAGACAAGATCGGATTCACACCGGAGTGTTCCTCCACACTATCTATAGTATCAACCATACTCTTTGGACGGTAAAGTCCTTTAATAAAGAGACGAGGCTCTGATACCAATTGAAAGGATCGATATGGTTGACTAGAGGGGGGGTGAATAGGCAACTACCAATTTTTACTTTTCTTTACCAAATTAAACTTTGCATCAAAGTAGGTTGTCTAGATGTGCAACTAGGTGAGCAACCTATATGATGCAATAACAACAAGCATACAAGCAAGCAAGGGAAGAAACACTAAAGAGCTTGCACAAGTAAAGGTAAGAGATAACCAAGAGTGGATCCGGTGAAGACGAGGATGTGTTACCGAAGTTCCTTCCTTTTGAGGGGAAGTACGTCTCCGTTGGAGCGGTGTGGAGGCACAATGCTCCCCAAGAAGCCACTAGGGCCACCGTATTCTCCTCACGCCCTCACACAATGCGAGATGCCGTGATTCCACTATTGGTGGCCCTTGAATGTAACGCCTCGATGCGGCTATATCTCCCACGTGTCGAAGCACGACTTAGAGGCATAACCGCATTGAAAGCAATGTCGCAAGTGAGGTAATCTTCACACAACCCATGTAATACATAAGGGAAAGAGATACATAGTTGGCTTACAATCGCCACTTCACACAATACATGAATAAAGCATTACAACATCCAAATACAATCAAGGTCCGACTACGGAACCAAAATAAAAGAAGAACCCCAAATGCGACAAAGGTCCCCGATCGACCCCAACTGGGCTCCACTACTGATCAACTAGAACGAAACAACACAAAGGACAAGATCTTCATCGAGCTCCTCCTTGAGCTTGGTTGCGTCATCTGCACGGACTCATCGGCACCTGCAAGCTGGTTTTGGAAGTATCTGTGAGCCACGGGGACTCAGCAATCTCGCACCCTCGCGATCAAGACTATTTAAGCTTATGGGAAAGGTAAAGGTATGAGGTGGAACTTAGCCCATCACAAGCCTCTCACGGTCAACGAAGGAATAGACCTCCTCCGAGACATTCCGATCAGGCTCGGATCCCGGTACAACAAGACATTTCGACAGGGTAAAACTAAACCAGCAACACCGCCCGAATGTGCCGACAAATCCCGATAGGAGCTGCACATATCTCTTTCTCAGGGCACACTCAGATGAGCGCTCCATACAACTAAAACCAAACCTCGAGTTTCCCCGAGGGGGCGCTGCACAGGACTCTAGTTTGGACCAACACTCAGAGGAGCACTGGCCCGGGGGGGGTAAAATAATGATGACCCTCAGGAGCGCGACTCCCAAGGGAAAAAAAGGCTAGTGGCGAATGGTAAAACCAATGTTGGGCATTGCTGGAAGAGCTTTACTTAAGGTGAACCGTCAAGGGGTTCTCATTATAGCCCAACCGCGTAAGGAACACAAAATCCGGGAACATAACACCGATATGACAGAAACTAGGGCGGCAAGAGTGGAACAAAATACCAGGCATAAGGCCGAGCCTTCCACCCTTTACCAAGTATATAGATGCATTAATTAAATAAGATATAATGTGATATCCCAACAAGTAAACATGTTCCAACAAGGAACAAACTTCAATCTTCACCTGCAACTAACAACGCTATAAGAGGGGCTGAGCAAATCGGTAACATAGCCAATCAACGGTTTGCTAGGACAAGGTGGGTTAGAGGCTTGGTTCAACAATATGGGAGGCATGATAAGCAAGTGGTAGGTATCGTAGCATAGGCATAGCAAAAGGCGAGCATCTAGCAAGCAAAGATAGAAGTGATTTCAAGGGTATGGTCATCTTGCCTGAAATCCCGCAAGGAAGAAGAACGAGTCCATGAAGAAGACAACCGGACGTAGTCGAACGGTTCCTCCCAAACATGACGTTATCTGAACCAACCCGAAGAAGCAACACCGAAAGAAGCACACAACATAGTAAACAACCACCACATAAACATGGCATGATGCGCAAACAAGTATGATGCATGTCCGGTTTAATGATGCATGGCATGGCAAAGTGCACAAACAATCCTACAAATTAAGTGGAGCTCAATTATGCAACGGAGTTGCATATTGAAGAAAACACCACATGACTTATTTAGTTCTCTCTCGGTTATGTACCCAACAATATTAAATGTTGATTAACATGGCAAGAGAGTGAAGCAAAGTAAAACTACCTATCTAGTCAAGGTTAAATGAGGCCGGAAGCAACGAACAACAATTCCGGAAACTCCTCATGAGCATATATTAGGTTAGGTCCTGTTCTGCCCTAAACAATATTTTAGAGTTTCTAAACATGCAAGATGATGCCACCAGGTTAAACTAGGCATTTTTCTACCCCATTTACATATAAAGTTTATTTAATTCGGAGCTACGGTTGAATAGTTATGAATTAAATCATTTTAGCATGGTATAGGAGCACAAATTTAAACAAACAACATTTTAAACATTTTAACATGGATGAAAGTTGCATATTATTAAACTAGACAAAATTCTGAGCAAGTTTCATATATAAATCATTTTAATCCGATGCACCAATTGTGAGTTATTATATGCATGAACATGAGGGTCTTTTCTGTAAAACTGCAGTCTCAGGAATAAAAAGCTAAAATCACAACAGGGAAATAAAAACACGCTGGGCCGAATCCAGTCGCGGGCCTAACAGGAACAAGCGCTGGGAGGGGGATTTCTCACCATGGGCTATGGCCCAGGTCGGTGGAAGAGGCCAATGCAGGACGCAGCAGGCCGAGCGCCCCCGGATGTATCAGCGCGATCTGGCACGGGAGGCCGAACGAGGCCGGGTCAACGAAGCCGGCCGGACGCGTCGTCTACCTCCTTCGAAAGGAACAGAGGCGAGGCAGAGGGCCATGGGCGGCGAACTTCAGGCGAGGGGACGGCAAGGAGGTGCTGGGACGGCGGGATCTGGCGGGTCTGGGTGCGGGGATGGAGCTCCAGCGGCGCGAGGATGTTCTTCGGCTTCGGTGGAGCTGGCCTTGCAGAAGAAACACGGCGGCGCGTGGTGCTCGTCGCAGAAGAGGGCGACTGCAGCGAGACAGAGGAACGGACGAAGCTCCTGCAGGGCGGGCGTCCATGGCATCCCTGATGGAGGTGGCCACCGGCGGCAGCGCTCCGGCAACGAAGCTTCTCCTTGACGCCGGCGGGGTTGCAGGTGAACTCCTGTACCTGGTACAGGGAGAGAACGAGGGGTGAGGTAGAGAGGGAGAAGCCAGGGAAGGAAACGGAAGAGTGGGAGAGCAGGGAGAGGGGCGACCTGGTCCTGGACGTGGTCGCCGGCAGCCGAGTCGACGGAGGGCGCGGCCTGCGAGGTCGAGGCCTCGATCCAACCTGGATCGAGCTGTCTGGTGGTTGGAAGGATGGATGGATCGGGAAGGCAGGGGAGGCCCTGATTGGAGCGACGGGGAAAACGAGGTGGACGAGGGGATCAGGGAGGATCTCGATGTGGGAGTTGGCAAGTGGCGGCACGAGGAGGAAGGATGGGACAGCTTTCCTTGATTTTAGGGTTGGACTGATACATATATAGCAGGTGGATATTAGGTTAGGGGCTATCTCGACCCTACGATCACAAACGACGATCGCGGATAAAATAGCTAGGGAGTCCAAATAAGAAAACGGGAGACGTTTTGTAGATGTTTGGGATGATCCGGACACAACGGTACGACTGCCGGGTCGGGTCCGGGACAATTTCGGACGTGCACGTGAGGGGTTCAATGCACTGTGGCAGAGAGGGTTTCGGACCGTGCGGTCGCATCGGACAATCCGGAAGCGAAGAGGGGAAGGAGGATGGACTAGGTGGGCTGTGGCGAGACTGCGAGGGGAGAAGAGAGAGAGAGGCCCGGCATCTGTTTCCGGAGACCGAAAACGTCCGACGTTAGACCGGCTATAATGTCGCTATAGTTAACGTTGGGGCGTCAAACGAACTCCGAATGTGATGAAACTTGGCAGGCGGTCTCACTACACTATAACAGACCGCACGCCAACTCTCATCCCATTCCGAGAACATTTTCCGGCCACTTATAAAATAATATTTCGGACATGCCGCGGGCGCGTGCAAGTGTGTCTGGGCTCAGAACGGACAACGGAAGGAACGAGGAGACCGGAACGGATGCAAGTTTTGAAAAACATGATGATGCAATGCACATGATGACATAGCAAGATTGCAACACGCAAGCAAAATGAACATGGCAACGACAGCGAATACTGAAAGACACCTGGCACATCTGTCTCGGGGCGTTACAACACTCCACCACTACGAGAGGATCTCGTCCCGAGATCTAGAATGGCACCGGAGGGAAAACGGAGAGAAAGAGAAGAGGTAAACTAAGTGCTTCTTTGACAAACGAGTTGAGATCAAAAAACCTTGAAAAGGTTAGCCATTTCGAGAAAAGAATAACGAAGATGACAAATTTTGAAAACACTCCGTTAGAAAAAGAGGGACAAAGAAATTGCGAAAACCTGAGGTTGAAGGGCAAGATGTCTATTGAAACACTCGGTTAAAAACAAGATAGAGAAGGATTTAAGATGATATATAATTGAGCAGCACTCCGTCTGAGAGGGAGGCAAACTTGCAGAATGGGAAAAATTCAAAAAGCAGGCACGACACTCCGGTTAAAGGATAAGGGCGAAAAGAACACGATCCTGACAAACAGAAGATGGGTTGCAGAGAGCAACATCACAATGCCTCCGGAACGAAAGAGTAGAGTAAAGATAATTGAGACAAACGAATGTAGAAGACAATGCCAACTTCTGTTACAAAAGAGCCTGAAAAGGCATCTTTAGGAGAAGGGTTGAACGGAGTTGTTGGAAAACCAACAACGAAAATGATAAGGTTGATATGGTCTTATGGAATACAACTCAAATTATGAGGTGACAACCTGCCACTCACGGAAAAAGAATTGGATTGATATGAACGAGGAGACGAGAAACTTATTTCACCGGGAGATAAATGAATAACTTGAGTCATTTCTAAACACCATAGTAGCAAACAATCCTTAGGGAAGGCTTTAGGGTGGAAATATAACCAAGATAAACTCCAATTGACGAGATTGATGGATTGAAATTATCTCATTCATGACAACATGTGAATCAAGAAACATGAATTCAAATTATCAAGAATGACATAATACATCTCCAATGATACGGTTGAAAGAATAGAAGTCCGGATTACAAGAAGAAGAATGCTTGAGCTCCTCTGAAAAGAATCTTGATGAACCCTTCGAGAAGGAGTTAAATCCTTGAAGAACCATCATGTAGAACCCCCATGAAGAACTCCGGTAACAAAAGTATGATCCAACGAAAAAAAAGAGAAGTTGAAAGCACAAGGTGAAACCTTGTAAAGATTTAGATAGATCTCCGTGATAAATAATTGCGAGAGCTTGGAACTCCGGGAAAGAAAGATGAGCTATTGAAACCCATAATATGTATGATGAACCACTCCGGAAAAAGGAATTAACCATATAGGTGAATCAAGAATAAGAATTACATTATGCTTATCCTTCACCAATTAAATTGATGACAATCAACGGATTTGGCACACTACTTATTCTCGTAGAAAAGATTAAGAGAGATATCGATAACTTGATAAGGACTTGATGGAACCGCCGGTGGGATTTGGAACAACGAATGAATTGATATGATAAACAAGGAAGAGAAATCTTGAACGAACCACCTGTTAGAATTAAAATGACCAAAGGAAAGATAGAAACCGGGAAGAATTATGAAATGAACGAGATGCATTGAGAGATTTAGATACATGAGAACGAAGAGATCACGAGCCGATTAAAGATCACTTGAACGAAGCACCGGTAAAATTTGGAGAATGATAGCTGAAAGCTGAGAATGAATAAATCTTAGATGATGGGCTCCGGATGAACAAACTGAAAAAGGCTCCTGAATTGCTCCGGATAGGTGAAAGAATTCTCACAATCAAAATAATTATGAGAGATGGTCATACAAGCAGCACATGAATCCTGAAGAGGCAAGAACAAGATTGAGAGAAATTCTTCTTCGGTCTTCAAATCCGAGAATGACGACGAGGAACACCACCAAGAATTATTGAGTACTTCGGAATAAAGAAGAATATAAAAGTTGAATCAACAATGAAATGAATTTGAAAGATCTTGGAGAAAGACATTTAACTGATGATAAATCATACTTACGTCAAACTTCGAAAGGAAATTTTGAGGATAGCTCCGGGAAAATAGGAAGAGTCAGGTAAGATCCTGGGAAAAGACCTGTGGGTTAGGGCCCACTCAAATAAAACACCGTTGAATGATTTGAAAGAGAGGTTGCACCGGTTGAGTTAAATAGCTTGAATGAGATAAACATCCTCAAAAGATCTTGAACGAAAGCAGAGTAGAAACATGAATCTTCGAGATATCTTGAGCACTCTGGAACAAAAGAATAGCAAGGAGTGGATGATTAAGAGGTGCACCGGCATGAGAAGGTATTTAAAACGAGGAAAAAGGGTATGATCAACGCCAAAAGCTTGAATTTGTTCCACCGGAGAGGAAAACGAGTGAAGAGTGACGAACTTGAAGCTCCGTTAGGATCTTCATGAGAATCATCGGATAAGGATATTGACAGAAAAGGAATGAAAAGGCCTCGCATCAATAAGATGGATACTTGATTAAGAAATCTGAATCCTTAAAGAAAATGGATTGGGTGGGTGGGAAAAAACAAAGGCAGCTTGGGACGGATGAAACAAACAACATTGAGAAGAACTGATAATTGATCTTGTGAATGTTGAAGTGATCGGATCCACTTGAGAGAGACACCCGGTAGAACAAGATTGGCATAACAATCTCGATTATCGAGAAGGATTAGTATTCACATCGGAGTATGAGAACACCATTTGGGGAAGGTATGGAATCAACACTTGACATTGAAGCAACTCGAATACCACAACTCAAAAACAAAACAAAGGATTGGCTTGCAGAATAAGCCGGAACAAACATATGATAGAGATTTCGTCCGAAAGTTTTCGTGGTGGGGCCTACACGGGCTCGATCGTACAGCACCATCATGTACAAGGCAGTGCACATGACATACGAAGCGTCCCCGAGTCGGCATAGCCAAGGACTCCTTAAGACACAACGAGACCACTGTAAAACCGACCGTGAATAGGCGGACCACTAGACGTCGAACCCCAATTTCATATCATACATCTGTCGGAAAGATATCCTAAGAGCTACTTGAATTCCCACCTATGAAACTCCCAGAACCTTTCCGGTTATGCAATCAGGTGTTGGGGATACAGGGGAAGCATAATATCTCACCCAAATCTAGCAAATCCTACATCCAGCTGTATCCATCCTTCAACACATAACCAAGAAACCTTCGGAAACCATCTACCTCAACCTTCGAAAAGCATCCGTTATACAAGTTATGGCGATACTCCCGAACTCCCGCCCCAGTACTGGGTGGCGTCGAGGTTATCTCACCAACGAACTGCATAAAAGAGATTTTCGATGTCGGCGTACTAAACTCAGTATTCCAGAATCTGCAACGATAAAATTATATGACGACAACACCTCAGAGCTCAACTCCCCGGGACACTTCCACACCCTGACAGGAGGCACCAAGACAATGTTCTCATCATAAAACCATCGGAACGATTTCAAGATACCCGCGTGATCCTAAATTTTTTTAGTGAAATTTGAGAAGAGAAGAGTCAAAACTCTACGTCAGGATGCCTTACCAGAGCGATGAGGAGACTGGGAAGTAAAAAGAATTCCTAAACTCTCCGATATATAATTCCTAATGACTCAAATATTTTTCTAGACACAACTCATCGCTATAACGAC
>NW_024113611.1:0-31851 GCF_003073215.2 Triticum urartu
TCGGAACACGGAAGACCGAAAGGTCGAACATGAGTCGTATAGAAGATACGATCAACATGAGATGTTCACCGATGATGACTAGTCCGTCTCACGTGATGATCGGACACGGCCTAGTTGACGGATCATGTATCACTTAGATGACTAGAGGGATGTCTGTCTGAGTGGGAGTTCATTAAATAATTTGATTAGATGAACTTAATTATCATGAACTTAGTCTAAAAACCTTTGCAAAATGTCTTGTAGATCAAATGGCCAACGCTCATGTCAACCTCAACTTCAACGCGTTCCTAGAGAAAACCAAGCTGAAAGATGATGGCAGCAACTATACGGACTGGGTCCGGAACCTGAGGATCATCCTCATAGCTGCCAAGAAAGCATTATGTCCTAGAAGCACCGCTAGGTGACAAGCACCCATCCCAGAGAACCAAGACGTTATGAACGCTTGGCAGACACGTGCTGATGATTACTCCCTCGTTCAGTGCGGCATGCTTTACAGCTTAGAACCGGGGCTCCAAAAGCGTTTTGAGCAACATGGAGCATATGAGATGTTCGAAGAGCTGAAAATGGTTTTCCAAGCTCATGCCCGGGTCGAGAGATATGAAGTCTCCGACAAGTTCTACAGTTGTAAGATGGAGGAAAATAGTTCTGTCAGTGAGCACATACTCAAAATGTCTGGGTTGCACAACCGCTTGTCCCAGCTGGACATTAACCTCCCGGACGAGGCGGTCATTGACAGAATCCTTCAGTCGCTCCCACCTAGCTACAAGAGCTTTGTGATGAACTACAATATGCAGGGGATGGTGAAAACTATTCCTGAAGTATTTTCAATGCTGAAATCAGCGGAGGTGGAAATCAAAAAGGAACATCAAGTGTTGATGGTCAATAAAACCACTAGTTTCAAGAAAGGCAAGGGTAAGAAGAACTTCAAGAAGGACGGCAAGGGAGTTGCCGCGCCCGGTAAATCAGTTGCCGGGAAGAAGCCAAAGAATGGACCCAAACCTGAGACTGAGTGCTTTTATTGCAAGGGAAAGTGGTCACTGGAAGCGGAACTGCCCCAAATACTTAGCGGACAAGAAGGCCGGCAACAAAAGGTATATGTGATATACATGTAATTGATGTGTACCTTACCAGTACTCGTAGTAGCTCCTGGGTATTTGATACCGGTGCGGTTGCTCACATTTGTAACTCAAAACAGGAGCTGCGGAATAAGCGGAGACTGGCGAAGGACGAGGTGACGATGCGCGTCGGGAATGGTTCCAAGGTCGATGTGATCGCCGTCGGCACGCTACCTCTACATTTACCTACGGGATTAGTTTTAAACCTCAATAATTGTTATTTAGTGCCAGCTTTGAGCATGAACATTGTATCTGGATCTCGTTTAATACGAGATGGCTACTCATTTAAATCCGAGAATAATGGTTGTTCTATTTATATGAGAGATATGTTTTATGGTCATGCCCGCTGGTCAATGGTTTATTCTTAATGAATCTCGAATGATGTTACACATATTCATAGTGTGAATACCAAAAGATGTAAGATTGATAATGATAGTCCCACATATCTGTGGCACTGCCGCCTTGGTCACATCGGTGTCAAACGCATGAAGAAGCTCCATACAGATGGACTTTTGGAGTCTCTTGATTTCGAATCATTTGACACGTGCGAACCATGCCTCATGGGTAAAATGACCAAGACTCCGTTCTCCGGAACAATGGAGCGAGCAACCAACTTATTGGAAATTATACATACTGATGTGTGCGGTCCAATGAGCGTTGAGGCTCGCGGTGGCTATCGTTATGTTCTCACTCTCACTGATGACTTAAGTAGATATGGGTATGTCTATTTGATGAAACACAAGTCTGAGACCTTTGAAAAGTTCAAGGAATTTCAGAATGAGGTAGAGAATCAACGTGACCGAAAGATAAAATTCTTACGATCAGATCGTGGGGGAGAATATTTAAGTCACGAATTTGGTACGCACTTAAGGAAATGTGGAATCGTTTCACAACTCACGCCGCCTGGAACACCTCAGCGTAACGGTGTGTCCGAACGTCGTAATCGCACTCTATTGGATATGGTGCGATCTATGATGTCACTCACTGATTTACCGCTATCATTTTGGGGATACGCTCTAGAGACAGCTACATTCACTTTAAATAGGGCACACGTCTAAATCCGTTGAGACGACACCGTATGAATTATGGTTTGGGAAGAAACCTAAGCTGTCGTTTCTAAAAGTTTGGGGATGCGATGCTTATGTCAAGAAACTTCAACCTGAAAAGCTCGAACCCAAGTCGGAAAAATGCGTCTTCATAGGATACCCTAAGGAAACCATTGGGTATACCTTCTACCTCAGATCCGAAGGCAAGATCTTTGTTGCCAAGAACGGGTCCTTTCTGGAGAAAGAGTTTCTCTCGAGAGAAGTAAGTGGGAGGAAAGTAGAACTCGATGAAGTACTGCCTCTTGAACCGGAAAAGTAGCGCAGCTCAGGAAGATGTTCCTGTGGTGCCTGCACCGACTAGAGAGGAAGTTAATGATGATGATCAAGGTACTTCGGATCAAGTTGCTACTGAACTTCGAAGGTCCACAAGGACACGTTCCACACCAGAATGGTATGGCAACCCTGTCCTGGAAATCATGTTGTTAGACAACGGTGAACCTTCGAATATGAAGAAGCAATGGCGGGCCCAGATTCCAACAAATGGCTTGAAGCCATGCAATCCGAGATAGGATCCATGTATGAAAACAAAGTATGGACTTTGACAACTTGCCCGATGATCGGCGAGCCGATAGAAAATAAATGGATCTTTAAGAAGAAGACGACGCGGATGGTAATTGACCATCTATAAGGCTTGACTTGTCGCTAAGGGTTATCGACAAGTTCAAGGGGTTGACTACGATGAGACCTCACCCGTAGCAAGCTGAAGTCCGTCCGAATCATGTTAGCAATTGCCGCATACTATGATTTATGAGAATATGGCAAATTGGACGTTCAAAACGGCATTCCTAATGGCTTTCTTAAGGAAGATTGTATATGATGCAGCCGCGGAAGGTTTTGTCGATCCTAAGAATGCTAACAAGGTATGCAAGCTCCAGGGCTACATCTACGGGCTGGTGCAAGCATCTCGGAGTTGGAACATTCGCTTTAATGAAATGATCAAAGCGTTTGGGTTTATGCAGACTTATGGAGAAGCCTGCGTTTACAAGAAAGTGAGTGGGAGCTCTGTAGCATTTCTCATATTATATGTGGATGACATACTTTTGATGGGAAATGACATAGAACTTTTGGACAGTATTAAGGCCTACTTGAATAAGTGTTTTACAATGAAGGACCTTGGAGAAGCTGCTTACATATTAGGCATCAAGATCTATAGAGATAGATCGAGACGCCTCATAGGTCTTTCACAAAGCACATACCTTGATAAGATATTGAAGAAGTTCAATATGGATCAGTCCAAGAAGGGGTTCTTGCCTGTGTTGCCTATGTTGCAAGGTGTGAAATTGAGCTCAGCTCAATGTCTGACTACGGCAGAAGATAGAGAAAAGATGAGTGTCGTCCCCTATGCCTCAGCCATAGGGTCTATCATGTGTGCCATGCTGAGTACCAGACCTGATGTAAACCTTGCCATAAGTTTGGTAGGAGGTACCAAAGTAATCCCGGCATGGAACACTGGACAGCGGTCAAGAACATCCTGAAGTACCTGAAAAGGACTAAGGATATGTTTCTCATATATGGAGGTGACGAGGAGCTCGTCGTAAAGGGTTACGTCGACGCTAGCTTCGACACAGATCTGGATGATTCTAAGTCACAACCGAATACGTGTATATTTTGAATGGTGGGGCAGTAAGCTGGTGCAGTTGCAAGCAAAGCGTCGTGGCGGGATCTACATGTGAAGCGGAGTACATGGCAGCCTCGGAGGCAGCGCATGAAGCAATCTGGATGAAGGAGTTCATCACCGACCTAGGAGTCATACCCAATGCATCGGGGCCGATCACTCTCTTCTGTGACAACACTGGAGCTATTAGCCCTTGCCAAGGAGCCCAGTTTCACAAGAAGACTAGGCACATCAAGCATCGCTTCAACTCCATTCGTGAAAATGTTCAAGATGGAGACATAGATATTTGCAAAGTACATACGGATCTGAATGTCGCAGATCCGTTGACTAAACCTCTTCCGCGAGCAAAACATGATCAACACCAGAACTCTATGGGTGTTCGATTCATCACAATGTAACTAGATTATTGACTCTAGTGCAAGTGGGAGACTGTTGGAAATATGCCCTAGAGGCAATAATAAAATTATTATTATTATATTTCCTTGTTCATGAAATTGTCTATTATTCATGCTATAATTGTGTTATCCGGAAATCATGTAATACATGTGTGAATACATAGACCATAACATGTCCCTAGTGAGCCTCTAGTTAACTAGCTCGTTGATCAATAGATAGTCATGGTTTCCTGACTATGGACATTGGATGTCATTGATAACGGGATCACATCATTAGGAGAATGATGTGATGGACAAGACCCAATCCTAAGCATTAGCAAGATCGTGTAGTTTCGTTGCTAGAGCTTTTCCAATGTCAAGTATCATTTCCTTAGAACATGAGATCGTGTAACTCCCAGATGCCGTAGGAGTGCTTTGGTTGTACCAAACGTCACAACGTAACTGGGTGACTATAAAGGTATACTACAGGTATCCCTGAAAGTATCTGTTGGGTTGACACGGATCGAGACTGGGGTTTGTCACTCCGTATGACGGAGAGGTATCTCTGGGCCCACTCGGTAATGCATCATCATAATGAGCTCAATGTGACCAAGTGTTTGGTCATGGGATCATGCATTACGGTACGAGGAAAGTGGCTTGCCGGTAACGAGATTGAACGAGGTATTGGGATACTGACGATCGAATCTTGGGCAAGTAACGTACCGATTGACAAAGGGAATTGAATACGGGATTGATTGAATCCTCGACATCGTGGTTCATCCGATGAGATCATCGTGGAACATGTGGGAGCCAACATGGGTATCCAGATCCCGCTGTTGGTTATTGACCGGAGAGTCGTCTCGGTCATGTCTGCATGTCTCCCGAACCCGTAGGGTCTACACACTTAAGGTTCGGTGACGCTAGGGTTGTAGAGATATTAGTATGCGTAACCCGAAAGTTGTTCGGAGTCCCGGATGAGATCCCGGACGTCACGAGGAGTTCCGGAATGGTCCGGAGGTGAAAGATTTATATATGGAAGTCCAGTTTCGGCCATCGGGAAAGTTTCGGGGTAATCGTATTGTACCGGGACCACCGGAAGGGTCCCGGGGGTCCACCGGGTGGGGCCACCTATCCCGAGAGGGCCCCATGGGCTGAAGTGGGAGGGGAACCAGCCCCTGGTGGGCTGGTGCCCCCCATGGGCCTCCCCCTGCGCCTAGGGTTGGAAACCCTAGGGGTGGGGGCGCCCCACCTGACTTGGGGGGCAAGTCCCCCTTGCCGCCGCCCCCCCTTGGAGATGGGATCTCCTAGGGCCGGCGCCCCCCCTAGGGGCCCTATATATAGTGCGGGGAGGGATGGCAGCCGCACCCAAGTCCCTGGCGCCTCCCTCTCCCCTCGTAACACCTCTCTCTCTCTCTCTCGTTGGAGCTTGGCGAAGCCCTGCCGAGATCACCGCTGCTTCCATCACCACACCGTCGTGCTGCTGGATCTCCATCAACCTCTCCTTCCCCTTGCTGGATCAAGAAGGAGGAGACGTCTTCCCCAACCGTACGTGTGTTGAACACAGGGGTGCCATCTGTTCGGTGCTCGGTCATCGGTGATTTGGATCACGACGAGTACGACTCCATCAACCCCGTTCTCTTGAACACTTCCGCTCGCGATGTACAAGGGTATGTAGATGCACTCCCCTCTCCCTCATTGATAGATGACTCCATAGATTGATCTTGGTGATGCGTAGAAAATTTTAAAATTCTACTATGTTCCCCAACAGGTGTATGGTACCGACGAAAGTTGCGCGACACGAGAGAGGGTAGCAATGGTGGAAGGGTGAGAGTGCGTATAATCCATGGACTCAACATTAGTCATAAAGAATTCATATACTTATTGCAAAAATCTAATAGTTATCGAAACAAAGTACTACGCGCATGCTCCTAGGGGGATAGATTGGTAGGAAAAGACCATCGTTCGTCCCCGACCGCCACTCATAAGGAAGACAATCAATAAATAAACCATGCTCCGACTTCATCACATAACGGTTCACCATACGTGCATGCTACGGGAATCACAAACTTCAACACAAGTATTTCTCAAATTCACAACTACTCAACTAGCATGACTGTAATATCACCATCTCCATATCTCAAAACAATCATCAAGTATCAAACTTCTCATAGTATTCAATGCACTTTTTATGATAGTTTTTATTATACCCATCTTGGACGCCTAACATATTAGGACTAATTTCATAACCAAAGAAAACTACCATGATGTTCTAAAAGACTCTCAAAATGATATAAGTGAAGCATGAGAGTTCAATAATTTCTATAAAATAAAACCACCACCGTGCTCTAAAAGGATATAAGTGAAGCACTAGAGCAAACTACTTCGAAAGATATAAGTGAAGATCAATGAGTAGTCCAATAATTTTGCAACTATATGAAGACTCTATAAAATTTAAGAATTTCATATCTTGGTATTTTATTCAAACATCAAGCAAAACAAAAGAAAACAAAATGATGCTCCAAGCAAAACACATATCATGTGGTGAATAAAAATATAGCTCCAAGTAAAGTTACTGATGAACGAAGACGAAAGAGGGGATGCCATCCGGGGCATCCCCAAGCTTAGGCTCTTGGTTATCCTTGAATAATACCTTGGGATGCCTTGGGAATCCCCAAGCGTAGGCTCTTGCCACTCCTTATTCCATAGTCCATCGAATCTTTACCCAAAACTTGAAAACTTCACAACACAAAACTCAATGGAAAGCTCGTAAGCTCCGTTAGTATAAGAAAATAAATCACCACTTAGGTACTGTTGTGAACTCATTCTAAATTTATATTGGTGTAATATCTACTGTATTCCAGCTTCTCTATGGTTCATACCCTCCGATACTACTCATAGATTCATGAAAATAAGCAAACAACACATAGAAAACAGAATCTGTCAAAACAGAACAGTCTGTAGTAATCTGTAGGTTTCGAATACTTATGTAACCCCAAAAATTATAAAATGAATTGCTGGACGTGAGTAATTTAGCTATTAATCATCTGCAAAAAGAATCAACTAAGTAGCACTCGCCAGTAAAACATAGCAGCAAATATCGTGAGCGCTAAAGTTTCTGTTTTTTACAGAAAGATCACAAAGACTTTCCCCAAGTCTTCCCAAAGGTTCTATTTGGAAAAAACACTAATTAAAACATAAAAACTCAATAATAACAGAGGCTAGATAAATTATTTATTACTAAACAGGAACAAAAATAAAAATTGGGTTGCCTCCCAACAAGCGCTATCGTTTAACGCCCCTAGCTAGGCATGATGATTTCAATGATGCTCACATAAAAGATAAGAATTGAAACATAAAGAGAGCATCATGAAGAATATGACTAGCACATTTAAGTCTAACCCTCTTCCTATGCATAGAGATTTTGTGAGCAAACAACTTGTGGGAACAAGAATCAACTTGCATAGGAGGGTAAAACAAGCATAACTTTGAAACTTTAAGCACATAGAGAGGAAACTTGATAATATTGCAATTCCTATAAGCATGTATTCCTCCCTCATAATAATTTTCAGTAGCATCATGAATGAATTCAACAATATAACCAGCACCTAAAGCATTCTTTTCATGATCTACAAGCATAGAAAATTTACTACTCTCCATATAAGCAAAATTCTTCTCATTCGGAATAGTGGGAGTATCATAAGAAACCCGAATACTATAAATTGTTTCCACATTAAAAGAGTAATGTTCATAAAAAGGGTACTCATAATCATGATAAGTTATATAAATACAATCATCACTTCCTTTTATAGCATAAGTGTCATCACATTAATCATCATAGGTAGCAACTTTGTTCTCATCATAATCGATTGAAACCTCTTCCAAGATAGTGGAGTCATTACTAAATAAAGTCATGATATCTCCAAATCCACTTTCATAATTATCACAATAAGATTCAACATCCTCCAAAATAGTGGGATCATTACTTCCTAAAGTTGACACTCTTCCAAACCCACTTTCATCAATATAATCATCATAAGTAGGAGGCATGCTATAATCATAATAAATTTGCATATCAAAACTTGGGAGACTAGAAATATCATCTTCATTAAACATAGCATCCCCAAGCTTGGGACAAACATTAATTTCAGCAAATATATTCTCAAACATGTCATTCTCATCAAACATAGCATCCCCAAGCTTGGGCCTTTCATATCATAAGCATAATCACTCTCATCATTAATAGTATGGATAGCACCAATAGTATAGCAATTATCATCATCACAATGAGTAGTAGGAGCAACATCATTTGGGAGGGATACCTTTCTACCTTTGGTTCTCCATCTTTTATTTTTCTTCTTCACATCATGTGTGGGTTTAACCCTCTTTTTTGAGCTCCTTATTAATGAGATTGGTTCAATAGAAGGCTCCTCCTCATTACCCGATTCATCATAAAAAATAATAGGAGGATATTGGGAAGCCTCTTACCTTTCATTAGTATTCTCTTCATCCTCTATTTGTTTTCTTTTCTTATGTAATTGGCAATGTAAGGATTTTTGATGCAATTCACCGCGCTACATAAAAATTTCTTCTAGATCAATATCGAGGAATTTCTCAAGGTTATATTCTGGAATATGCTTAGTTATACGTTTCATTTCTTCATAACCCAAAAGCAAACTAAGTTCATTGTGATGTGCAAGGGAAATCAAATCATCACAATTTTTGGACACGATACGATCATGAAACAATTTACATTGGAGATTTAAATGACCATGTTCATTGCAAAGTTCACAAGTATGGTGAAGAAATTTTAAATTTTCAGTACAAACATCTAGCCTCTCTTGCAGCCATTTGGTTTCCAAATACTTATGCCTCTTGCAAAATCTATCTTCCCTATTTGGTGTGTACTTGCAAACTCTATGCACTCCACAAAAGTTGACATGCTTATAAGAGACATTTTCATCATGACTAGTGCAATCATCATTAGTACTATGGATATTCAAAGAGTTCATACTAACAACATTGCGATCATGCTCATCATTCAGAGATTTAGTGCCAAACATTCTAATGCATTCTTCCTCTAGCAATTGAGCACAATTATCAGAATCCTTATTCTCATGAAAGATATTAAAAATATGAAGCATATGAGGTACCCTCAATTCCAATTTTTTTGGTTTTCTTTTATAAACTAAACTAGTGATAAAACAAAGAAACTAAAAGATTCGATTGCAAGATTTAAAGATATACCTTCAACCACTCTCCTCCCCGACAACGGCGCTAGAAAAGAGCTTGATGTCTACTACACAACCTTCTTCTTATAGACGTTGTTGGGCCTCCAAGTGCAGAGGTTTGTAGGACAGTAGCAAATTTCCCTCAAGTGGATGACCTAAGGTTTATCAATCCGCGGGAGGCGTAGGATGAAGATGGTCTCTCTCAAGCAACCCTGCAACCAAATAACAAAGAGTCTCTTGTGTCCCCAACACACCTAATACAATGGTAAATTGTATAGGTGCACTAGTTCGGCGAAGAGATGGTGATACAAGTGCAATATGGATAGTAGATAATGGTTTTTGTAATCTGAAAATATAAAAACAGCAAGGTAGCAAATGATAAAAGTGAGCATAAACGGTATTGTAATGCGTTGAAACAAGGCCTAGGGTTCATACTTTCACTAGTGCAAGTTCTCACAAAAATAATAACATAATTGGATCATATAAATATCCCTCAACATGCAACAAAGAGTCACTCCAAAGTCACTAATAGCGGAGAACAAACGAAGAGATTATGGTAGGGTACGAAACCACCTCAAAGTTATCCTTTCTGATCGATCTATTCAAGAGTCCATAGTAAAATAACATGAAGCTATTCTTTCCGTTCGATCTATCATAGAGTTCGTACTAGAATAACACCTTAAGACACAAATCAACAAAAACCCTAATGTCACCTAGATACTCCAATGTCACCTCAAGTATCCGTGGGTATGATTATACGATATGCATCACACAATCTCAGATTCATCTATTCAACCAACACAAAAAACTTCAAAGAGTGCCCCAAAGTTTCTACCGGAGAGTCAAGACGAAAACATGTGCCAACCCCTAAGCATAAGTTCACGAGGTCATGGAACTCGCAAGTTGATCACCAAAACATACATCAAGTGGATCACGTGATATCCCATTGTCACCATAGATAAGCACATGCAAGACATACATCAAGTGTTCTCAAATCCTTAAAGACTCAATCCGATAAGATAACTTCAAAGGGAAAACTCAATCCATTACAAGAGAGTAGAGGGGGAGAAACATCATAAGATCCAACTATAATAGCAAAGCTCGCGATACATCAAGATCGTACCACCTCAAGAACACGAGAGAGAGAGAGAGATCAAACACATAGCTACTGGTACATAGCCTCAGCCCCGAGGGTGGACTACTCCCTCCTAGTCATGGAGAGCGCCGGGATGATGAACATTGCCACCGGAGAGGGATTCCCCCCTCCGGCAGGGTGCCAGAACAGGATCCCGATTGGTTTTTGGTGGCTACAGAGGCTTGCGGCGGCGGAACTCCTGATCTAGGTTTCTTGCTAGAAGTTTCTGTATATATAAGGGGTTTTGTCATCAAGAACAAGTCAGTGGGGTCTCCGGGCTGTCCACTAGGCAGGGAGGCGCGCCCAGGGGGGTGGGCGCACCCCCCATCCTCGTGGGCAGACTGGGACTCTTCTGGTCCATCTCCGATGCTCCGTGGGCTTCTTCTGGTCCTAAAATAAGTTCCATGAAGTTTCAGGTCAATTGGACTCCATTTGATTTTCCTTTTCTGTGATACTCTAAAACAAGGAAAAAATAGAAACTGGCACTGGGCTCTAGGTTAATAGGTTAGTTGGAAAAATCATATAAAATAGCATATAAATGCATATAAAACATCGAAGATTGATAATGTAATAGCATGGAACAATCAAAAATTATAGATATGTTGGAGACGTATCAGTCGTCCACGGGAGGAGGGAGTAGGCGGTCCCGCCGGCGCTGGATTTGGCGGCTGGACCAAGAAGACAAGAGATTGAAGAAGCAAGACGGTCGTTGGATTGACATCCAACGGTTACCCCTGCTAGAATCGTTTGTTGACGTATATAATAAGTAAAAAAATCTTGCATACGCGTCAACTTAATAGGCCCACAAGTCAGACCATTACCTATTTTTTTCCCTGTTCAAGAATTCATCCGATTAACCAGTTAACTTGCCGATTAATCCCTACTCATAGGGTCACCGAGTAGCCGATAAAATGAATAATCATCTGATTAATTGATTAAATAGCCGATTAACTTGCCGATTAGCCGATTAATCCCCTACTCGCTAGCCAACTGAGCAGCTACCAGTTAACGATTTCCTCAACAATGATTTTTTTAATAATTTTCAGCTCATTGCAACTTCTTATGCAATTTATTGCAGTCCATTTTTTTGTTTGCCAAGGAAAAATTTAAATGAAATTTCACATATTTCAGTGGGGTCCAAACTATTTTTAATACTGAAATGTTGAGCCAGATTTAAAGTACTTTGAAGATATATTTAAATTAGGTTAAATCCCAGTGAAATTGGAATCTGAAAATGTGAAAAATTCAGAAATTATAAAGTAATTGCCAATTTGTTGTCTATTTTTTATATTTAGAGCACATTTCATTTTACTTTCAAGATTTGCAGCCGTCTTGAAAGAGTTGTAGCCCATCAGGGCATAGAAAAATAATTAGGCTTGGATTGGGTATTCTTCAGAAAAAATAAATTGGGATCATTTTCACAAAGAAAAAATAGCTGGGCTGGTCGTTTGGTGAACGTAAAATATAAGCCAGGGCTAGACGGGCGATAGCCCAGTTGAAACCCTGCTCCGTCTCAACAATAACAAAAAAAATACTACTCGAGCATCTACGTCCCAGGTATCAGCCAATCTTGTGTTGTTCTGTTGCCTATTGACTATATATGCTGGCAATGTCGTGGGTCCCAGATGTCAGGAAACCACTAGGAGGAAGCATTTTCTTTTTCTATACACTAACAATGGAGTATATATAACAAAAAAGGAGGAACTTCCTTGCGTACGGCCATGGACATGGTGGGCTTCTACTGTCATCCTCTCCACGTACAGTCCTCTCCTGATTCCTCTTGTTTGTTGACCATGTTGACAACGTGAGAGGGCGGCGCCGCGGCGAGCACACCAAAGCGCGTGGAGGATGACGACGAGGCCTCGGACATCAGCGTTAATGATTTAGGAGACGGTCGGGCGGTGATTCATGCGCTGAGGCGTAGCCAGCCACGGGAGGCGGAAGCAGGCGGCCTCGCCAGCGCTGGTTTGGTTTTGGTGGCTGGATGAAGACAGGACTGAAGAAACACGAAAGACTATAAAAGCAGTAGGAGTACTTAACAAGCTTAACTGAAACCAACAAGGGCACTTAACAACCATAGCTGAAAGTAGTATGAATACTTATACATGTTCAACCGTACAAAGCACACCTCAAACAGTGCTACTTTGCCTACAATTAACCAAGGGTGAGGTCACCAAGCCCCAGGACAAGGCCCATGCGCCACCCTGCGCATCCATAACCTTCTGAAAGCGGCTTCATCTCGCACTGTGGTCAATAAACAGGATATTCTCTTTAGAGCCATGGAAAAGCATGAGCATAACCTTCTGTCCTATTCTCCAAGATGGACGGGCCTTCATTATTTGAGACCACCAATAAATAAGTATCTTTTCACCTCTAAGGGTAATGGAGTAGGTCGACATAAACATCATGTGGTGACCAAGCGTAAGTCTGACCTGACCATGGTCAGGCATCTGTATAGGAACAATAGAACTGGGCAATTTCCGTTTCAAGATCACAACTGTAAAATTGTGTATAAGCAAGAGTTTATGAACAACATATATAACAGAAAATGGCTCGTCCCATAAGTTTCTCGACCCAGTTGGACCTGTTCAACATGTGCAACAGTGGCACACATATCCCACGTGGCCTTCCACCATTGAAACACCCCACAAGGACCTCAAGATGATTAATAAAGTGTAAGAATTTGTGGATGTCGTCCCAATCAACTTGAGTGCCATCAGTAACAGTCGAGTTCTTATAGCATAACAAACGAGTAGCCTTCTTAACTTTGAAATGACCTACATGTACCACCAATTATAATAAATACTAGATCGTTAATGGCGCGCGTTGCTGCGCCCATCCATTCTTAATATTATTTTTAGGGACTTGAAGTAATTTATATACATTGTTTGCAATGCTTTGATGTATTAGGCTTCCTTGTAGGTTGTTTTTGTCTCCACTTGATTTTTTCAACACAATGATATGTAATCGAGACTCACAAAAAATGATATGTAATAAGGGAGAGGAGCCGGTCAATCTACAATAATACTATGTAACTACAGAGAGGAATCCAGTTGGTTTGCAAGAAAATAGTGTGTTCGAGGAAATCCAGTTTGGCTCTTGGGAGTATATGCTCCTACGCCCAATTTTGTTGACCCGTGCAAAAAAAAGTTGAATACCGAATTTTACACTTCATTTTTTTTTTCACCAACGAAGTACTGCTACCCCGTTTCGCATGAAAATTGTCAAGCACGCTTGTTACACTAACAGGAACATGTACACAAGAAGACATAATTTTTCAATTTTATTTACTATTTATTTTGAATTTACTATTCATCTAAGAGCACATGCAGACGTGTTGGTTCAAGTCGTGGTATCAAGTGTATGTGATTTAAATTAGGATGGCTGATGGGAACATTTTTTGTGATTGATCATCTACTGTTTTGGCTCCCAAAATAACTCTATAGCAAAATGGTGCAGAAATTTGCAATACAAAGTTTGATAATGGTAGATACATCATGATAAATAGGTTGTGGGTAAAGCAGACATGAGAGCAATATAAAATAGTTCTACATACGTATCTTTACATCTATAAACAAAAATAAGATATAGTGCTAGTGTTACCATATTTAAATTTGAGGTTTTTCCTATTACTAGCAAAAATGCCCGTGCGTTGCAACGGGAAAAATGCAAGGTGCGAGAATCAAACTAGTGGCATAGATATTGTATTGGTGCAAATACTTATCATGCATTTTTTCCAATTAAATCACGCTTCTTTCTTAATTACAATATACCATGAATAATATTTGCTCTCCTCCATAGCTCAGAAATAAATGGTTCAAATTAGTGATTTAGTTTGGGAAATCCGCCAAATAAGTTAATAGTACTCCCTCTGTTTCCTTACGTTTTGGTGGTTCAAATTAAACTACCAAAATGTCATATATTTAACAATGGAGGGAGTACTTCTGAAAGTATGTATAGAAAAATTTGCGCCCTTGTTAACATGTTTGTTACCACAAACTATTTTACAATGTAAGATTATACAAATAACAATATATGTCCCAGCCTTTTCTCAACACATGACAGAGTAGAGGCCATGTACACATTGTTAAAGAATGAGAATATCATACTTATATATGGTTGGATGGATTGTAACTACAAAAATTCCCTACAAATAAACATATCTTCTTTGCTGAATGTAACTTCACCAATCAAACCTGAAGAATCCCAGAAAAATCAATCATAGACTTCACATGGAATCAAACTTCATATGCAGATTAATTGTCGCCTAAAACTGCTAGAACAAACATGTTCAACTGAATTGTTTTGGCACTGGATCAACTCATAATCTTACTTATGAAAGGATCGATATGGTTGACTAGAGGGGGGGGTGAATAGGCAACTACCAATTTTTAGCTTTTCTTTACCAAATTAAACTTTGCATCAAAGTAGGTTGTCTAGATGTGCAACTAGGTGGGCAACCTATATGATGCAATAACAACAAGCAAGCAAGGGTAGAAACAATAAAGAGCTTGCACAAGTAAAGGTAAGAGATAACCAAGAGTGGATCTGGTGGAGACGAGGATGTGTTACCGAAGTTCCTTCCTTTTGAGGGGAAGTACGTCTCCGTTGGAGTGGTGTGGAGGCACAATGCTCCCCAAGAAGCCACTAGGGCCACCGTATTCTCCTCACGCCCTCACACAATGCGAGATGCCGTGATTCCACTATTGGTGGCCTTGAAGGCGGCGACCGAACCTTTACAAACAAGGTTGGGGCAATCTCCACAACTTAATCGGAGGCTCCCAACAAGACCATAAAGCTTCACCACAATGGAATATGGCTCCGAGGTGACCTCAACCGTCTAGGGTGCTCAAACACCCAAGAGTAACAAGATCCGCTAGGGATGAGTGGGGGAATCGAAAATCCCTTGGTGGAAGTGTAGGTCGGAGCCTTCTCAACCTCTCCCGAGAAAATCAACAAATTTGATTGGCTAGAGAGATAGATCAGGCGGAAATGAAGCTTGGAGTATTTAATGGAGCTTGAGCAATAAATGGAGCTTGGAGGAGGAAGAGGTAGGTGAGAAGGAGGAAGGGGACTCCCTTTTATAGTGGGGGCAACAATCCCGTTGCCCCCCACCAACCAGCCCCGCACAGGGCGGTACTACCACTGAGAGGGGGCGGTACTACCGCCAGGCGACGGTACTGCCGCGCCAACCAGCGGTACTGCCGCGTTGAGGAGACTTAGTAGGGAACGGACCCAAATGCGGTACTACCGCGGTGGTAGGGCGGTACTACCGCCACTACAACCGTGACTAGTGCCGCAAAACCCAACACGAGAAAAATACCTCTCGAATCGAGGCGGTAGGAGCCAGACTACCCAGCGGTACTACGGCAGAGGGGTCAAGGGCGGTAGTACCGCTGTGGAGCGGTACTGCCGCTTGTGACCCATCGGCCGTAGTACCGCAGGCAGTGCGGTACTACCGCTGGGGCGCGAGAGAGAGGGAGAAGGGATCTCTCAAGGAAGCTGAGGACCATGCGGAGGTGCCAGGCCCCCAGCGGTACTACTACTGTGGAGCCACGGCGGTACTACCGCTGCGAAGCGGTACTGCCGCTTGTGGCTTCTCAGCGGTACTACCGCTGGGTGCGCTGTACTGCCGCTTAGACCTAGACAGAACAAGGAAGAGAGGAGAGATCTCTTCAATGGACAGGAAAAGCTCGGAGGGTGAGAAGCTGATGTGTACGTGATGATTCCACCCAAGCAAAACCCTAGAGGACCCCCTCTTGATAGTACGGTGCCCTCTACGCAACTAGTCCACCGAGAAAGAAACGAAAGAGCTACACCGTCTTGAAATACACTCCGAGTGGAAGAAAGCGTCTCGTGCCAGGGGAGAATCTGTGAATAATTCAACGCACAAGATTAGTCCGCAAACATGTTGTCATCAATCACCAAAACTACCTTGAGAGAGATATGCCGTAACAATCTCCCCCTTTTTGGTGGATTGATGACAACTAGGGATTTGCGCAAGGAAAAGAGATGAAACGAAGAAAACTAAGAACTACAAAATATAGACGGGCTCCCCCAGAATGTGTGCACCTAGAGAAGGTACGACACACACATTCGGATCAACACTCCCCCTATATTTTATAGTCCAACAATACTAAGCACAGAATATATGAGAGAAGTGAGTAAACAGGACAAGCATGCATCTCACAATAAACTACAGTACTCTGAAATGACATAAGTAATAAGGTAGCGAAAGGGAGCATATGTCTTACACCATATGACTAGGACTTAGGTCTCACACCAAACCAAACCAAAGAAGGAACACACAAGAAAACACAAGACGACTCAAAGCACGACACAAGAAGCAAATCCCTACACTCTCTCCCCCTTTGGCAGCGAGACACCAAAAAGGGCATAGAGTGACACTACGACTCCAGTTGATGGGAGGAGGAAGAGCTCGAACATCACATCTCTGCATCTTCATCGTGGGTCGAAAACTGCTCGGCATCGGAGTCGGTCCAGTGGCAATTCTGATGAATCCAGTCCTCCTCTTCAGTGATCTGACCCTCAGACCCACTGACAACAGTTGCTCCCATCTGACGCATGAGCTCCTTGTGGCGCGTCCTGGCATGCTTCTCCGCCACATGAGTCATGTACTGACCATGAGACTCCATGCAGAAAAGCTTCTTCATCTTGCGCTTAAGCTTCTGTGCCCACGATGGTTCTGCACTAGAGGGGCCAAAGTTCTCCCCATGATCATCAGTAGCAGCCTCACCCTCGGTCCCCATGGCAGCAGCAGCAGCAGCAGACGGACCCCCTGTGGCAGCAATAGCAGATGGACCCCCTGTGTGAGGCGTTGTCCAGTTGTCCTTCTTCCTCAGACGCTTGATCTCATGAGACACCAAGTCTCCAGTCTCTAGCAGCACTCTGGGATAAGTCTGTGCCGAGGCCCTCTCAATGAGCCTCATGATGAATGGACCATAGATAGGACACTTGCGCTCAGACACAGCAGATAGAAGTTTAGACCACATGACATGAGAGATATCCAGGCTCTCTCCAGTGCTTGCTTCCTTCTCATGCTGACAGAAAAGGAGCATGTCCATGAGGTAAGAGTGGACCATATCTAGATTCCCAATTCGAGGGAAGAGAGTCTCACGGAATATGCGATGAAGAATGTCCAGATACGGAGACAGCTCATAGGTCTTCTTCTCAGTTACTGGGTGAATCTTCACAGTGCAGTAGGGCCAAAGGGCTTGCTTGTGGGTGGATGTAGCATTGCGGTGAGGACGGAAACCGACAGGAGTCTCAAGCCCGGTATCCACCACATCAAGTAACTCCATGAAAGCCTTCCACTTGACAGAAAGAAGCTTGCCATTGGTCATCCATGTCAGAGTCCTGTCGACATCTGTCCCAAGATGGACGGTGGCATAGAATTGATCCACCAAATCCGCATCGAAATCCTTGTTGAATTGCATGATCCTGAGAATGTTCAGTTGAGTGCACATCTGAAGAGCTTCGCCAAAGTACTCCGGGTCCTTCTCCATAGCATCAGTGTCAATGGAGCGAACATCAACAAAAAGATTCTTCTTGGCCTTGATCACATCAAAGTAGATGGCAAACTGAAAACGGTTCCAGAACGGGTGGTTGACCAAAGTGGGTTCTTGGTCCACCGCATAGGGGTTGTGGCGACGCTTCTCCCAAAACTCCTTGTTGGTCATCTCAGTCACAGTCTTCCCTTTTGGCTTGTTGGCGGCTCGTTTCGATTGCTGAGGAGGTGGAGGAACACTTGCAGATGCACTTGTTGGAGGCGGTTGGGTGCTCGAGGAACCACCGGCAGGCTCTGAGGTGCGGTAGCGTTTTGGTGTGGCACGCCCGGGGTTGATACGGCGACCTTGCTGCTCGGAACGGTCATCACCTGGAGCCAAACACAAGAATAAGCAAAACAACCAGAAAGAACAAGCATAAGCCAACAAGCTCAACAAAAAGATCAAGGTAAGGCAGGAAAATGATGGAAATTGGCATTCAGCGGTAGTACCGTGACCTACCCGCGGTAGTACCGCCCCAAAGGGAGCGGTAGTACCGCTCTAGGTCAAGCGGTAGTACCGCTCCAAGAGGAGCGGTAGTACTGCTTGAGGCAGAGAAACAACAGTTTCATATAGCACGAGGCGGTGAAACAGCGGGCTCTTACTACCGCAGTCAGATCCGGCACTACCGGCCTACCAAATTCAAAAATAATCCTACCAAACTCTAATCTAGAAAGTCTAGTTGCCTTCTCCAACCAACTCAAGCCTAGATTTCGCCAAAAATCTAGAGATGCAACCACCATTGCCCCTAAGAAACAAGAACTAAAAGGAGACAAAACGAAAGAAAGAACGGGGGCAATACCGGCATCCATGGCAAGAGGACGAGGTGGGGATCGACTCCACCAAAGGAAATGGAGAGGGACGCCCCGGAGACGGAGATCCGCCGGAGCCCTCCCGCGGCGAGAGGAGGCTGGAGAGAGGAAGAGACAAGAGGGGCGAAGTGAATGGGTATGGGGGAGAAGAAACCTCCCCTTGCCCCGACTTAACCCCCTGGTCCCGTCCCTCAGCGGTAGTACCGCGCTGGGGGGCGGTAGTACCGCTTATAAGCGGTAGTACCGCGCACCACCAGCGGTAGTACCGCCCAGGACGCCACGGCAACTAAACAGACACGGCTTTAGCTCGACGAAACGACAAGAACGGAAAGAGAAGAAGAAACACACCAGCGAAATACCAAGACACACCTCTTCAAAAGAGGGCGGTGGCCGAGGCCACCTATGTTTGAGTTAAAAGGTATGGCACCGCGAAGATTTTAACCTTGGGCCCATGACCAAAACTCGTCTTTTAAGCACAAGTGCCATCAACAATGGCTAAAGTGAAAGACTTGATCAATTTATGCATAATGGGGGGAGGGAGAGTTCATTGAGAGAACAACACTCCCCCTATGTCCATGCCTACACCTAAACTAGACAACAAGTTGAGCGTGATAGGGTGTGCACGGGTTCAAGCAACATTGCTCGAATCAATGATATTTAGCTCATGCCTTAACTCGCGAAATCTTACTTCATCCAAGGGCTTCATGAAAATATCTGCAAGGTTGTCATGAGTGTTGACATAGTTGAGCTCGATCTCTCCTCACCTAATGTGATCCCGGATGAAGTGATACCGAATCTCAATATGCTTCGTCTTGAAGTGTTGCACTGGGTTGAGAGAAATCTTGATGGCACTTTCATTGTCACACCAAAGAGGCACTTTGTCACAAGTGACACCGTAATCCTTTAAAGTTTGCCTCATCCATAAGAGTTGTGCACAACAACTACCGGCCGCCACATACTCCGCTTCGGTGGACGAGAGAGACACACAACTTTGCTTTTTGAAAGACCAACTTACCAAAGAGCAACCAAGGAATTGGCACCCTCCGGAAGTGGACTTCCTATCCACTTTGTCTCCCGCCCAATCGGAATCCGAGTACCCTACAAGCTTGAAGTTTGATCCTCTTGGGTACCATAAGCCAAAGTTTGGGGTATGAGCCAAATATCGAAAGATTCGTTTGACCGCCACAAAGTGACTTTCCTTAGGTGCGGCTTGAAACCGTGCACAAATTCCCACACTCAACATGATGTCCGGTCTAGATGCACAAAGGTAAAGCAAAGAACCAATCATGGAACGATATACCTTTTGATCCACCACTTTACCATTGGGATATAAGTCAAGTTGGCACTTGGTGGGCATTGGAGTGGAGGCCGGCTTGACGTCACTTAGCTTGAATCTCTTGAGCATGTCTTGGGTGTATTTGGATTGATTGATGAAGGTTCCTTCTCTTCTTTGCTTCACTTCGAACCCTAGAAAGAACTTCAACTCTCCCATGGAGGACATCTCGAACTTTGAGGTCATGAGAGCGGCAAATTCCTCATTGAAAGCTTTGTTAGGAGAACCAAAGATAATATCATCAACATATAATTGGCACACAAACAACTCCCCTTTGACCTTCTTAGTAAAAAGAGTGGGGTCGATTAGCCCAACTTCAAAACCACGGTCTTGTAGCAACTCGGTAAGGTGGTCATACCACGAACGTGGGGCTTGTTTAAGGCCATAGAGTGCCTTATCGAGTTGATACACATGATCGGGAAAGTAGGGATCCTCGAATCCGGGGGGTTGCTTGACGTAAACCAATTCATTTATGGGACCATTAAGAAAAGCACTCTTCACATCCATTTGTTGTAACTTAAAGTTATGATGAGAAGCATATGCAATCAACATGCGAATGGATTCAAGACGAGCAACGGGAGAAAAGGTTTCACCGTAGTCGATACCCTCGACTTGGGAGTAGCCTTGTGCTACCAAACGAGCCTTGTTGCGAATGATAATCCCCTGGGCATCTTGCTTGTTCTTGAATATCCACTTGGTTCCAATGACATTATGGTTCCCCGTTGGCCTTGGCACCAATCTCCACACTTTGTTGCGCTCGAAGTTGTTGAGTTCTTCGTGCATGGCATTGAGCCAATCCGGATCTTCTAGCGCCTCATAGACCTTGTGGGGTTCCACACAAGAGACAAACGCGTGATGCTCACAATAATTTGCTAATTGTCTACGAGTGCTTACCCCCTTTCTTAAGCTTCCAAGCACATTCGTCATGAGATGATCCTTGGTGGAGAGCTTGGAAGCAACCTTGGCGGCACGACGCTCTAATTCCTCCTCGGTGGTGAGTTGAGGAGCGGTTACTTGATCATCTTGAGCGCCGTCATGAGCTTTTTCTTGATCTTGAACTTGCTCGGGGGAGAGAACTTGACCTTGGGCATCACTTGGTGTGTCAACACCGTCTTGAGTATGATCTTGCCCTTGGTCTTGTTCGTGAGGTTGAGGGCCTTCACTTTGTTCTTCGGAAGCGTGTGGGCCTTGGGTTGGTGATGGCTCCACTTGAGTGGAGCATTGTCCTTCTCCTTCGGCCACAAGGGGTTCCTCAATGGGTAGGATGAAACCAACACCCATTCTTCTTATGGCTTGAGGAGGAATTTCATCACCTACATCACAAGTGCCACTTTGCTCCACTTGGGAGCCGTTATTCTCATCAAACTCCATGTTACACGTCTCCTCAATAAGTCCCGTGGATTTATTGAGGAAACGGTAAGCATGAGAGTTTGTAGCATAACCAACAAATATGCCCTCATAAGCTCTAGCCTCAAATTTAGACAACCGAACACCTTTCTTGAGAATGAAACACTTACACCTGAATACCCGGAAGTACTTGAGGTTGGGCTTGTTACCGGTGAGTATCTCATATGGGGTCTTGTTCAAGCCCTTGCGGAGGTAGAGCCGATTGGATGCATGACACGCGGTGTTGATGGCTTCGGCCCAAAAGTTGTATGGAGACTTGAACTCCGCCATCATGGTCCTTGCCACATCCATCAACGTCCGGTTCTTCCTCTCCGCAACACCGTTTTGTTGAGGGGTGTATGGTGCGGAATATTGATGCTTGATCCCCTCATCACTAAGAAATCCATCCAAGGTGTAGTTCTTGAACTCGGTGCCGTTGTCACTTCTTATTGTCAAGATCTTTGCATTGTGTTGACGTTGTGCTTCATTTGCAAAGTCAATGACGGTTTGTTGGGTCTCGCTCTTCCTTTTGAAGAAATACACCCATGTGTACCTTGAGTAGTCATCCATAATCACCAAGCAATACTTCCTACCTCCAAGACTATCGAAGGATGGGGGCCCAAAAAGATCCATGTGAAGGAGCTCCAAGGGCCTCTTTGAATAAATGATAGTCGTGGGAGGGTGAGTCTTCTCATGTAGCTTTCCTTCGATACAGGCACTGCAAGCACGATCTTTAACAAAACTAACATTCGTTAGTCCACGGACATGGTCCCCCTTGAGAAGACTTTGCAAAGATCTCATATTAACATGGGCTAAACGGCGATGCCAAAGCCATCCCACATCAACTTTAGCCATTAGGCATGTCGCGGTCTTAGTGGGTCACTCCAAAAAGTTAATCACATATAGACCGTTCTCGACATGCCCAACAAAGGCTACTTTAAGAGTCTTGCTCCACAAGAGGGCCACGGTATCGATATCAAAGAAAGTGGCAAAGCCCATGATTGCAAGTTGACGAATGGAAAGTAAATTGTATGCAAGGGACTCAACAAGCATGACCTTCTCGATCGTGAGATCATGAGAGATGACTACCTTGCCAAGTCCCAATACCTTAGAAGATGAGGCGTCACCCCACTCGACATTGGTGGGCATAGATGGAATCTTGTGCACGTCCACCACCAAGTCCTTGCTTCCGGTCATATGATTTGTAGCTCCGCTATCGAGCAACCATGATCCCCCACCGGAAGCCACATCTCTCTCAAGAGATCAATGCTTGGTTTTAGGTACCCATTTTGTAATGGGTCCTTTGATGTTAGTAACAAGGGTCTTAGGAACCCAAATAGACCATTCAATGTACTCATGAAGAGAACCAACAAATTTGGCATAAACATGCCCATCACTAGCATGACATAACACATAAGAAGGGTTAAAATCGCCGACTTTGTTGAGAGGGGTGACATGCCCTTCTTGACATTGTTCTTCTTTTTCTCCTCGGGCACTCTCTCCCTCCCCTCACCAAAGGTTTGGCATGAGGGGAGAGGTCGTTTGGTCTTGTTCATTCTTCTTCTTGTTCTTGGAGTCGGGCCACGTACCCAACCCTTCCTTGGCCACACCTCCCTTTTTGGTTTGATCAAGAGATCGTTTGAGGTTCTTCTTGGCCTTGTATGCAAGGTCGCAAGACCTCTCTCAAGTTGCTTCCTTCAACTAGCATTTTCCTCACAGATGTATATGCTCACAACACGGGTTTAGTAGCATTTGCATTATTCAATTAGAAACCATATGAGGAAGTTGCTTCTCCTTAGTTAGCTTCACTTGGAGTTGATCATGAGACTCCTTGAGACTAGCGTGAATACCCTTCAAGGCCTTGTGGGCCTTGTCAAGTATATCAAACTCCTCCTTGAGTCTAGCAAGATCAACCCCGAGTTTGGCCTTTCTCGAATTATGCACACGAGAAACACATGAGGGATGATCATAATCTTTCTTTAACTTAGCATGATCTGTTGGGTAACATTAGTAATTTCAAACAAATTTCCTACGCACACGCAAGATCATGGTGATGCATAGCAACGAGAGGGGAGAGTGTGATCTATGTACCCTTGTAGACCGACAGCGGAAGCGTTAGCACAACGCGGTTGATGTAGTCGTACGTCTTCACGGCCCGACCGATCAAGCACCGAAACTACGGCACCTCCGAGTTTTAGCACACGTTCAGCTCGATGACGATCCCCGGACTCCGATCCAGCAAAGTGTCGGGGAAGAGTTCCGTCAGCACGACGGCGTGGTGACGATCTTGATGTTCTACCGTCGCAGGGCTTCGCCTAAGCACCGCTACAATATTATCGAGGATTATGGTGGAAGGGGGCACCGCACACGGCTAAGAAAACGATCAACGTGGATCAACTTGTGTGTCTATGGGGTGCCCCCTGCCCCCGTATATAAAGGAGTGGAGGAGAGGAGGCGGCCCTAGGAGGGGCGCGCCAGGGAGTAGGATTCCTACTCCTAGTTGGAGTAGGTTTCCTCCTTTCCTAGTCCAACTAGGAGAAGGGGGAAAGGGGGGAAGAGGGGAAGGAAGGGAGAGAGGGGCCGCGCCCCAAACCCCTTGTCCAATTCGGACTGGGCTTGGGAGGGGCGCGCGCCACCTCCTGGTCCTTCCCACTAAGGCCCATTAAGGCCCATTGCTTCTTCCTCGTATTCCCGTAACTCCCCGGTACCTCCGAAAATACCCGAATCACTCGGAACTTTTCCGATGTCCGAATATAGTCGTCCAATATATCGATCTTTACGTCTCGACCATTTCGAGACTCCTCGCCATGTCCCCGATCTCATCCGGGACTCCGAACTCCTTCGGTACATCAAAACTCATAAACTCATAATATAACTGTCATCGAAACCTTAAGCGTGCGGACCCTACGGGTTCGAAAACAATGTAGACATGACCGAGACACGTCTCCAGTCAATAACCAATAGCGGAACCTGGATGCTCATATTGGCTCCCACATATTCTACGAAGATCTTTATCGGTCAGACCGCATAACAACATACGTTGTTCCCTTTGTCATCGGTATGTTACTTGCCCGAGATTCGATCGTCGGTATCTTAATACCTAGTTCAATCTCGTTACCGGCAAGTCTCTTTACTCGTTCCGTAATACATCATCTCACAACTAACTCATTAGTTGCAATGCTTGCAAGGCTTATGTGATGTGCATTACCGAGAGGGCCCAGAGATACCTCTCCGACAATCGGAGTGACAAATCCTAATCTCGAAATACGCCAACCCAACATGTACCTTTGGAGACACCTGTAGAGCTCCTTTATAATCACCCAGTTACGTTGTGACGTTTGGTAGCACACAAAGTGTTCCTCCGGTAAATGGGAGTTGCATAATCTCATAGTCATAGGAACATGTATAAGTCATGAAGAAAGCAATAGCAACATACTAAACGATCAGGTGCTAAGCTAACGGAATGGGTCAAGTCAATCACATCATTCTCCTAATGATGTGATCCCGTTTAATCAAATAACAGCTCATTGTTCATGGTTAAGGAAAACATAACATCTTTGATTAACCGAGCTAGTCAAGTAGAGGCATACTAGTGACACTTTGTTTGTCTATGTATTCACACATATATTATGTTTCCGGTTAATACCATTCTAGCATGAATAATAAACATTTTATCATGATATAAGGAAATAAAATAATAACTTTATTATTGCCTCTAGGGCATATTTCCTTCAGTCTCCCACTTGCACTAGAGTCAATAATCTAGTTCACATCGCCATGTGATTTAACAGCAATAGTTCACATCACCATGTGATTAACACCCATAGTTCACATCGATATGTGATCAACACCCAAAGGGTTTACTAGAGTCAGTAATCTAGTTCACATTGCTATGTGATTAACACCCAAAGAGTACTAAGGTGTGATCATGTTTTGCTTGTGAGATAATTTTAGTCAACGGGTCTGTCACATTCAGATCCGTAAGTATTTTGCGAATTTCTATGTCAACAATGCTCTGCACGGAGCTACTCTAGCTTATTGCTCCCACTTTCAATATGTATCTAGATCGAGACTTAGAGTCATCCAGATCTGTGTCAAAACTTGCATCGACGTAACTTTTTACGACGAACCTTTTTGTCACCTCCATAATTGAGAAATATTTCCTTATTCCACTAAGGATAATTTTGACCGCTGTCCAGTGATCTACTCTTAGATCACTATTGTACTCCCTTGCTTAACACAGTGTAGGGTATACAATAGATCTGGTACATAACATGGCATACTTTATAGAACCTATGGCTGAGGCATAGGGAATGACTTTCATTCTATTTCTATCTTCTGCCGTGGTCGGGCTTTGAGTCTTACTCAATTTCACACCTTGCAACACAGGCAAGAACTCTTTCTTTGACTGTTCCATTTTGAACTACTTCAAAATCTTGTCAAGGTCTGTACTCATTGAAAAAACTTATCAAGCGTCTTGATCTATCTCTATAGATCTTGATGCTCAATATGTAAACAGCTTTACCGAGGTCTTTCTTTGAAAAACTCCTTTCAAATATTCCTTTATGCTTTCCAGAAAATTATACATTATTTCCGATCAACAATATGTTGTTCACATATACTTATCAGAAATGTTGTAGTGCTCCCACTCACTTTCTAGTAAATACAGGCTTCACCGTAAGTCTGTATAAAACTATATGCTTTGATCAACTTATCAAAGCGTATATTCCAACTCCGAGATGCTTGCACCAGTCCATAGATGGATCGTTGGAGCTTGCATATTTTGTTAACACCTTTAGGATTGACAAAACCTTCTGGTTGCATCATATACAACTCTTCTTTAAGAAATCCATTAAGGAATGCAGTTTTGTTTATCCATTTGCCAGATTTCATAAAATGCGGCAATTGCTAACATGATTCGGACAGACTTAAGCATATATCCGAGTGAGAAAATCTCATCGTAGTCAACACCTTGAACTTGTCGAAAACCTTTTGCGACAATTCTAGCTTTGTAGATAGTAACACTACTATCAGGGTCCGTCTTCCTCTTGAAGATCCATTTATTTTCTATGGCTTGCCGATCATCGGGCAAATCCATCAAAGTCCATACTTTGTTCTCATACATGGATCATATCTCAGATTTTATGGCCTCAAACCATTTCGCGGAATCTGGGCTCATCATCGCTTCCTCATAGTTCGCAAGTTCGTCATGGTCTAGTAACATGACTTCCAGAACAGGATTACCGTACCACTCTGGTGTGGATCTCACTCTGGTTTACCTACGAGATTCGGTAGTAACTTGATATGAAGTTACATGATCATCATCATTAGCTTCCTCACTAATTGGTGTAGTAGTCACAGGAACAGATTTCTGTGATGAACTACTTTCCAATAAGGGAGCAGGTACAGTTACCTCATCAAGTTCTACTTTCCTCCCACTCACTTCTTTCGAGAGAAACTCCTTCTCTAGAAAAACTCTGAATTTAGCAACAAAAGTCTTGCCTTCAGATTTGTGATAGAAGGTGTACCCAACAGTCTCCTTTGGGTATTCTATGAAGACATATTTCTCCGATTTGGGTTTGAGCTTATCAGGATGAAACTTTTTCATATAAGCATCACAATCCCAAACTTTAAGAAACGACAACTTTGGTTTGTTGCCAAACCACAGTTCAGATTGTGTCGTCTCAACGGACTTAGATGGTGCCCTTTTAAACGTGAATGCAGCTGTCTTTAATGCATAACCCCAAAACGATAGTGGTAGATCGATAAGAGACATCATAGATCACACCATATATAATAAAGTACGGTTATGATGTTCGGACACACCATTATGCTGTGGTGTTCCAGGTGGCGTGAGTAGTGAAACTATTTCACATTGTTTTAACTGAAGGCCAAACTCGTAACTCAAATATTTTACCTCTGTGATCATATCATAGAAACTTTTATTTTCTTGTTACGATGATTCTCCACTTCACTCTGAAATTCTTTGAACTTTTCAAATATTTCAGACTTGTGTTTCATTAAGTAGATATACCCATATCTTCTCAAATCATCTGTGAAGGTCAGAAAATAATGATACCCGCCGCGAGCTTTAACACTCATCGGATCTCATACATCAGTATGTATTATTTCCAATAAGTCAGTTGCTCGCTCCATAGTTCCGGAGAACGGCGTTTTAGTCATCTTGCCCATGAGGCATGGTTCACAAGCATCATCTGATTCATAATCAAGTGATTCCAAAAACCCATCATCTTGGAGTTTCTTCATGCGCTTTACACCAATATGACCTAAACGTTAGTGCCACAAATAAGTTGCACTATCATTATTAACTTTGCATCTTTTGGTTTCAATATTATGATTATGTGTATCACCACGATCGAGATCCAACGAACTATTTTCATTGGGTGTGTAACCATATAAGGTTTTATTCATGTAAACAGAACAACAATTTATTCTCTTACTTAAATGAATAACCGTATTACAATAAACATGATCAAATCATATTCATGCTCAACACAAACACCAAATAACACTTATTCAGGTTCAACACTAATCCCAAAAGTATAGGGAGTGTGCGATGATGATCATATCAATCTTGGAACTACTTCCAACACACATCGTCACCTCACCCTTAACTAGTCTTTGTTCATTCTACAACTCCCGATTCAAGTTACTAATCATAGTAACTAAACTAGTATCAAATACTGAGGGGTTGCTATAAACACTAGTAAAGTACACATCAATAACATGTATATCAAATATACTTATGTTCACTTTGCCATCCTTCTTATTCGCCAAATACTTGGGGCAGTTCCACTTTCAGTGATCAGTCCCTTTGCAGTAGAAGCACTTAGTCTCAGGCTTAGGACCAGACTTGGGCTTCTTCACTTGAGCAGCAACTTGCTTGCTGTTTTTCTTGAAGTTCCCCTTTTTCCCTTTGCCCTTTTCTTGAAACTAGTGATCTTGTCAACCATCAACACTTGATGCTATTTCTTGATTTCTACCTTCATCGATTTCATCATCATGAAAAGCTCGGGATTCGTTTTCGTCATCCCTTGCATACTATAGTTCAACACGAAGTTCTACTAACTTGGTGATGGTGACTAGAGAATTCTGTCAATCACTATCTTATCTGGAAGATTAACTCCCACTTGATTCAAGCGATTGTAGTACCCAGACAATCTGAGCACATGCTCACTAGTTGAGCGATTCTCCTCCATCTTTTAGCTATAGAACTTGTTCGAGACTTCATATCTCTCAACTCGGGTATTTGCTTGAAATATTAACTTCAACTCCTGGAACATCTCATATGGTCCATGACGTTCAAAACGTCTTTGAAGTCCCGATTCTAATCCGTTAAGCATGGTGCACTAAACTATCAAGTAGTCATCATATTTAGCTAGCCAAACGTTCATAACGTCTGCATCTGCTCCTGCAATAGGTTTGTCACCTAGCGGTGCATCAAGGACATAATTCTTCTGTGCAGCAATGAGGATAAACCTCAGATCACGGATCCAATCCGCATCATTGCTACTAACATCTTTCAACACAATTTTCTCTAGGAACATATCAAAATAAGCACAAGGAAGCAACAACGTGAGCTATTGATCTACAACATGATTTGCAAAATACTACCAGGACTAAGTTCATGATAAATTTAAGTTCAATTTAATCATATTACTTAAGAACTCCCACTTAGATAGACATCCCTCTAATCCTCTAAGTGATCACGTGATCCAAATCAACTAAACCATGTCCGATCATCACGTGAGATGGAGTAGTTTCATTGGTGAACATCACTATGTTGATCATATCTACTATATGATTCACGCTCGACCTTTCGGTCTCCGTGTTCCGAGGCCATATCTGTATATGCTTGGCTCGTCAAGTATAACCTGATTATTCCGCGTGTGCAACTGTTTTGCACCCGTTGTATTTGAATGTAGATCCTATCACACCCGATCATCACGTGGTGTCTCAGCACGAAGAACTTTCGCAACGGTGCATACTCAGGGAGAACACTTCTTGATAATTAGTGAGAGATCATCTTAAAATGTACCGTCAAACTAAGCAAAATAAGATGTATAAAAAGATAAACATCATATGCAATCAAAATATGTGACATGATATGGCGATCATCATCTTGTGCCTTTGATCTCTATCTCCAAAGTACTGTCATGATCTCTATCGTCATCGGCATGACACCATGATCTCCATCATCTTGATCTATATCAATGTGTCGTCACATGGTTGTCTCACCAACAATTGCTCCTGCAACTATTGCTATCGCATAGCGATAAAGTAAAGTAATTATTTGGCGCTTGCATCTTATGCAATAGAGAGATAACCATAAGGATTTTGCCAGTTGCCGATAACTTCAACAAAACATGATCATCTCATACAACAACTTATATCTCATCACATCTTGACCATATCACATCACAACATGCCCTGCAAAAACAAGTTAGACGTCCTCTACTTTGTTGTTGCAAGTTTTACGTGGCTGCTATGGGCTTAAAAAAGAACCAATATTACCTACGCATCAAAACCACAACGATAGTTTGTCAAGTTGGTGCTGTTTTAACCTTCGCAAGGACCGGGCGTAGCCATACTCGGTTCAACTAAAGTTGGAGAAACTGACACCCGCTAGCCACCTGTGTGCAAAGCACGTCAGTAGAACCAGTCTCGCATAAGCGTACGCGTAATGTCGGTCCGGGCCGCTTCATCCAACAATACCGCCGAACCAAAGTATGACATGCTGGTAAGCAGTATGACTTATATCGCCCACAACTCACTTGTGTTCTACTCGTGCATATAACATCAACACATAAAACCTAGGCTCGGATGCCACTGTTGGGTAACATAGTAATTTCAAAAATTTCCTACGCACACGCAAGATCATGGTGATGCATAGCAACGAGAGGGGAGAGTGTGATCTACGTACCCTTGTAGACCGACAGCGGAAGCGTTAGCACAACGCGGTTGATGTAGTCGTACGTCTTCACGACCCGACCGATCAAGCACCGAAACTACGGCACCTCCGAGTTTTAGCACACGTTCAGCTCGATGACGATCCCCGAACTCCGATCCAGCAAAGCGTCGGGGAAGAGTTCCATCAGCATGACGGTTTGGTGACGATCTTGATGTTCTACCGTCGCAGGGCTTCGCCTAAGCACCGCTACAATATTATCGAGGATTATGGTGGAAGGGGGCACCGCACACGGCTAAGAAAACGATCACATGGATCAAGTTGTGTGTCTATGGGGTGCCCCCTGCCCCCGTATATAAAGGAGTGGAGGAGAGGAGGCCGGCCCTAGGAGGGGCGTGCCAGGGAGTAGGATTCCTACTCCTAGTTGGAGTAGGTTTCCTCCTTTCCTAGTCCAACTAGGAGAAGGGGGGAAATGGGGGAAGAGGGGAAGGAAGGGAGAGAGGGGCCACGCCCCAAACCCCTTGTCCAATTCGGACTGGGCTTGGGAGGGGCGCGCGCCACCTCCTGGTACTTCCCACTAAGGCCCATTAAGGCCCATTGCTTCTTCCTCGTATTCCCGTAACTCCCCGGTACCTCCGAAAATACCCGAATCACTCGGAACCTTTCCGATGTCCGAATATAGTCGTCCAATATATCGATCTTTACGTCTCGACCATTTCGAGACTCCTTGTCATGTCTCTGATCTCATCTGGGACTCCGAACTCCTTCGGTACATCAAAACTCATAAACTCATAATATAACTGTCATCGAAACCTTAAGCGTGCGGACCCTACGGGTTCGAGAACAATGTAGACATGACCGAGACACATCTCCGGTCAATAACCAATAGCGGAACCTGGATGCTCACATTGGCTCCCACATATTCTACGAAGATCTTTATCGGTCAGACCGCATAACAACATACGTTGTTCCCTTTGTCATCGGTATGTTACTTGCCCGAGATTCGATCGTCGGTATCTCAATACCTAGTTCAATCTCGTTACCGGCAAGTCTCTTTACTCGTTCCGTAATACATCATCTCGCAACTAACTCATTAGTTGCAATGCTTGCAAGGCTTATGTGATGTGCATTACCGAGAGGGCCCAGAGATACCTCTCCGACAATCGGAGTGACAAATCCTAATCTCGAAATACGCCAACCCAACATGTACCTTTGGAGACACCTGTAGAGCTCGTGGTGGGTCGTCGCTGGCG
>NW_024113612.1:0-15409 GCF_003073215.2 Triticum urartu
TCGCACGGCGATGAAGGCGCCGCATTGAGCCGGCACGCCCGCGGCCTGGGTGCCGAGATTGGAGAAGAAGAACTCCCCCCAGAGCTCGAGGGTGGGGAGGACTCCGAGGAAGCCTTCGCACAAGGCCACGAAGGCGGACAACAGCACCAGTGTGTTGGGGGTGAGGTGGTGCGGCTGGAGGCCGTAGAACTCCAAGAAAGACCGGAAAAGGCTGCTCGCCGGCAGCCCCAGCCCGCGCAGGCAGTGCGAGCGGAAGATGACCCGCTCGCCCTCCTGCGGGGCGGGGGAAATCTCCCCCTCCGGCGCAAGACGCACCTGCACGCGATCCTTGCCGAGAAGCCGACGGGTCCGGCGGAGGAACTCAATGTGGTCTTCATGAACCTCGGAACCGTCCTACGTGCCGGAACGCACTAGGGGAGGCACGACAGCGGAGGAAGAACTCATCGCGAGCTGTCGCCGCAGCGTTCGCCGGAGCTTGGGCGTGCGGCGGAGCGAAGAAGAGAAGAGGAAGGAGGAGTGCGAGGAGCGGCAAGGAGGAAGAGAACGAGGAGTAGTGGAAGGAGGGGCGCGCGTGCCCCCCTCTTCCCCCTACTTATAGCCCTATGGGCTGCGAAGCCGAGGGGGCGGACGTGGGGATTTACTGTGCCCACAACCCCACGACCCCCACGATCCACGTAAAGTTACTACGCGCAGTAACTCCATGGGAATCCCAACCGTCCACCGGGGCCGCAGCAGATCCGCTCGGGCGCCGAGGCGCGGTAGTGGCGGGCCCCGCCTGTGGGCCTGTCTCGTCGCATGCGTGGGCTGGCAGGACGGCCCAGCCACGTGCCCTCGCGTGACAGGCCAAGAACGGGCGGCGGCCTGGAGGCTTAGCTAGCACGCCACTTAAAATCCCGCCGCGACGTTCGAAATACCGAGCAAGTCGAAATTGAGTGAAGTCCGAGTTGAGCAAGTCCGACTCCTTCTAGACGGCCTGGCAGAAGTCAATCAAGACCATGTGTTGAGCACCCGGAAAGAGAAACTGGTGAGACTTCTCGGCCGATCGTCCATGGCGCCTCACCAGCTTCGGGGACCACTGTCGGAGTAATTGGCCACGGGTAGGCCAACCCGAGTCCCATAACCTTTCAAGACATCGGGGCAGGCTGCGCCCCTCAAGACCCCAGGGCGAAGAGCCGTTTCCTGAGGAGTCGACGGCAGGGTGGCCGACTGCCCGCTCACGGCCGAGTTCCAGGGACGACTTCCAGAGAAGCCGGCTTTGGGGAGTCGGCCGGCGACTCCAGCAAACCCATGACCTCATCAAAGGGGACGGGGCAGAGGCGTGGCTACAGTGAAGCCCACTCCCGCCCCTTACCAAGGGCAGGCATGGCCACAGCACGCCGTACCCAGGAAGATCTACGTGCGGCGTGGCACTGTTGCCCGGCCAGCCCTGACATCAGCACCACAGTACCAAGTCCTGCGCCCATGACGGCTTGTCTATACGGCCTGGAGGCAGCGGGGCCCACCAGTCAGCGAGACCTCAGGAGACGGCGGGAGAACCGCCAGTCGGACCCGTCGGGAGTCGGCCCGGGGGAGTCGGCCGAGCCCTCCCCCGGGGCCCATGCGCCATTAATCAAGATGAGATGGGGAGTGGCCACAGTGATATCCCGCCAGGCCGCGGGGCTATTGCCATGACCCCATGACCAAGCCTGCGTCATCAGAAGCACGGCTACAGTAATCAACGACCGGCAAGACCCGCCCGCGGCGGACGCGGCCTGTCGGCTCCGTACCAGACCAGTCGGCGGGCCCCAGCAGTCGGCGGAGAAGTCGGAGGTCGGAGGCACTGACGGCTGGGCCCGCGCCCAGTCGAATTACCATTGTACCCCTGGGCGGCAGGCCTATATAACCCCCCAGGCCACCCATGCAAGGGGTTGGATCCCAGTAGTTCTAGACCATATCGGATAGAAGGAGAGAGCTAGCCTTGCCCTCTTCTACCACCAGAAACAGCTCAAGGAGCCACCGTGTAAACACTTGGCCATAGTGATCATGCGGAGACCCCGCAGAGCAGCAGTAGGGGTATTATCTCCCCGGAGAGCCCCGAAGCTGGGTAAGATTCGCCGGCGTGCATGTCTTCGCCTCATCCCGTTTCCAAGCACCGGCGACGTTCTACTCGCCCCCACCATGATAAGCCATTCGTTGGCATATGTCGCACCAAACCCCCGACACTGCTACTTCGCCTACTCCTCATGGGAACGAGTAGACGCTCTATGTCTTCAAACCTTTTTGGTCATTACTGACAAAAGGGGAGAAGCATATGAGTTGATAGTCTTCAAGCGGGTCCATATGGGTGGTTGCTATACTTTTGCTACATTTGCCAAGTGCTTACAACTCTCGCTTTTGATACATTTGGTTCGTTTTGAGTTGTAACACTTAAACTTGATGGTCATCTGCTACCTTTTCGACACTATGTGATGCGATGATAAATTCCGCATGTGTGATGATAAATTCCGCATGTTTTGAGTTGCACGAAGTCATTTCGCAGACGTCCATTTTTCATTATGCATGTCATTATCTTCGATATATCCTTTCATGCATGATGAATTGTCTTCATAAGTAGAAGAGGAGCTCCGCAAGTACAACCTGCCATGTGCATTTGCATTCAAAAGCAAAATACTTATATGGACAACTTTAGGGGGAGCCTTCCTACTACTTACGAAGACAATACTTAAATCCTTTACAGTTTCACATACTTTTATCCCCATTGAAAACTTCAACTAGTTTGTCATCAATCACCAAAAAGGGGGAGATTGTAAGTGCATCTAGTGCCACCCCTAGTTGGTTTTGGAGTATTGACGACAAACCTAGTTGAGGGACTAATGTGTTTGTGAGAATTGCAGGATAACACAGGTAGTAGTCCCTTAATGATTCGGTTTTCCTACCGGAGATGACCCCTAAAAATGTATGAAGACATTGAAGACATAGGTGGTATGTGAAGATATTCACATTGAAGACTATGACAAGAGAAGACATTCAGTGAAGACTATGGAGCGCGAAGACATAGTTGTTTCATTGTTTCCTTTTCTTCTTTGTTAAGTCATAGGAACCACCGTACTGTTAAGTGGGGTCAAGTGAACCAGTCAGAATGACTGAAGCGATGCTTAACCAAAATCCTATGTCTTCGAGTGAAGACAATGAGAGCAAATCTTATCCAGAGCTGGATAAGTCAGCTTTGCTTGTAGCCCACAAGTAAAGTTGTCATGTGTGTTTGAAATCTGACCGTTGGAACATGTGTCAGTTCCTTAGTTACCCATGATCATTTCGGACAAATCAGGTTGGGTTGCCTAGCGGCTATAAATAGCCCACCCCCTACACCATAAATTGGTGGCTGCTCAGAGTTAGTGCACGGCTTTTGTCATTTGAGAGCAACCACCTCGAAGCCTTTGAGAGAGAAATCCTTGCGAGGACAAAGCCCTAAACACCCAGAGCCAAAGAGTGTTAGGCATCACTGAAGTCTTCCTGTCTGTGTGATCTGAAGACTTATTACACTTGAGTACTGTGAATCCTCCAGCCAGTTAGGCGTCGCGTTCTGAGCATCCAAGAGTCATTGTGGATCGCCGGTGAACGAAGTCTGTGAAGGTTTGGAAGTCTACCTTCAAGACATACCAGAGTGATTGGGCGAGGACTGGGTGTCCTTAGCTCAAGGGGAATAAGGTGAAGACGCAGTCTTCTAAGTTAAATCTCAGCCTCCCTAACCAGACGTACAGTTGTCACAACAACTGGAACTAGTCCAACAAATCATTGTCTTCAACAAGCCACTGGTTCTATCCTTCCCATCTCTTTATTTTTCAGTTGGTCCTTTTGAAGTCATTGCCTGTTTGCATTATCTTTTTGTCTTCACTGTGTGACTACTTGTTCTTATTGGCTTCATACTATCTTCCATCCTGATCCATACTACCTAGCTACTATTAGTCTTTGTGCCTTCACTTCATTGAATAGTTGACTATGGCTTACCTAGTGTAGTCTACCTTCCGCTGCATGGTAATAGGTTTATTTCTATCGTTTGTCTTCGAAACTTCCATGTTTTGAAGACTTCCATAAAAATCGCCTATTCACCCCCCCCCCTCTAGTCGATCACTAGCACTTTCACAAAGGACAGGCCAAAACGGTCTCTTATGATAAGAAAAGCGTTCTTGAGGGTACACGGGAATTTCATCTAGTCACTTTCATCATGTTGGTTTGATTTGTGTTCGCTACTTTGATAATTTGATATGTGGGTGGACCAGTGCTTAGGTGTTGTTCTTACTTGATCAAACCTCCTACTTATTATTAACCCTCCCACAAGCATCTGTAACTATGAGTAAAGTATTAAGAATAAATTCTAAACATAGCATTAAACTTTTTGATCCAATCGGTCCCATACAAAATAACGCATAAACTAGGGTCTAAGCTTCTGTCACTCTCGCAACCCACCATCTAATTGCTACTGCACAATGCATTCCCTTAGTCCCAAATATGGTGAAGTGTCATGTATTCTATGTTCACATGACACCACTAAGGGAATAACAACATACATAGTATCAAAATATCTTACACATATCAAGTTCACGTGATTACTTGCAACATGATTTCTCCCGTGACCTCAAGAACAAAAGTAACTACTCACAAATGATAAACATGTTCATGATTAGAGGAGTATTAAATAGCATAATGGATGTGAACATATAATCTTCCACCAAATAAACCATATAGTAATCAACTACAAGATGTAATCGACACTACTAGTCACCCACAAGCACCAATCTATAGTTCCGGTAACAAGATTGAACACAATAGATGAACTAGGTTTTGAGAGGAGATGGTGTTGTTGAATATGTTGATGGAGATTGCCCTCCCCAAGATGGGAGAGTTGTTGATCATGATGATGACAATGATTTCCCCCTCCGGGAGGGAAGTTCCCCCGGTGGAATCGCTCCGTCGGAGGGCAAAAGTGCTCCTGCCCAAGTTCTGCCTCGAGGCGGTGGCGCTTCGTCCCGAAAGTCCTCCCCTTATTTTTCTAGGATAAAACGACTTATATACCAAAAGATGGGCACCAAAGGTGGGCCGAGGAGGCCACAACCCACCAGGGTGCGCCTGGGGGGCCTGGCACACCCAGGTGGGTTGTGCCCACCTGGTGGCCCCCCTCTGGTGTTTATTAGCTCAAGTATTTCTTAAATAACCCATAAAAAATCTCCGTGAAGTTTTAGCTCATTTGGATTTGTGCAGAATAGGTGGCCTAACGTAGCTTTTCCAGGTCCAGATTTCCAGCTGCCGGAATTCTCCCTCTTGGTGTGTTCCTTGCAAATTATGAGAGAAAAGGCACTAGAATTACTCCAAAAAGCATTATTATGGATAAAAACATTATAAATAATAGTCAGAAAACATGATGCAAAATGGACGTATCAACTCCCCCAAGCTTTGACCTCACTTGTCCTCAAGGGTAAACCGAAATCAAAAAACATGTCCACATGCTTTGAGAGAGAGAGGTGTCGATAAAAACAAAATACTGGCATAGAAGCATCATGTTGATTATTATAACAACAACATTAAAAATAGGAATTTTATCATAGAACTTTTATCATATACTTTTCATGAATAAGTAATAGTTCATCACACAATCGAAGTATAAAGCAAAAACTCTATTAGAAACCGACAAACTATGTTCTCAGTCAACTTTGCAACTACAATTCATCGTCTTTTTAGGAAGGGTCACATGTCAGAGCCTTTAGGCAAGTCCACATACTTAGCCATCATATAGTCTTATATGATTGCTAACACTCACCTCGTACCCATGAGCAAAACGTTCAACCAGACACATAGAAAGATAGGGGCTTATAGTTTCGCCTCCCAACATACTCACCTCAAGGGTGATGTCAACGATAATAACTCATGCCATCTATATTCAACTAGACATATGTGCTTAGATCTTTCCTCACCACATGATGCTTGCCAAAAGAGAAAAATAAAAGGAATAGAGAGAAAAACTTTGACTCTTTGCATAAAAGTAAAAGATAGGCCCTTCGCAGAGGAAAGCAGAGGTTGCCATGCCCTTATTTGTTTGGATGCTCAATCCCTTAGTGCAAGAGAACGTCACGTTGTATTTCCCTTAAGATGACAACCTTTATTATGCAGTTTGTCGCATTTATTCTTTGTCATCCAAGTTCGTATAACGCTCAATTTTCTCTTACACTAAATGATCTCACACTTTTAGAATCAATTTTTAGTGAATTTTTGCACCAATGACAACTTACTTGAGGGATCTTGCTCAATCCCTAGGTAGGTATGGTGGACACTTGAAAAATATTTTGGTTTAAGGGTTTTTCAATGCACAAGTAGTATATCTACTTAGTGCAGAATTTTTGGCTAGCAAAGATAGGGGCAAGCACCACATGTTAAAGGATCTATGACAATATGACTTCCATGTGAATATAAACAAACGTAAATCATTAAGTTGTCTTCCTTGTCCAACGTCAACAATTGTCGGCGTTCTAGGAACGGGGGTCCCCAGACTTGCCTGCCTGCGGCCCATGGCGTGGCTCTACGAGCGGGCCCATACGGCCCATCTTCACCAACAAGCACTCAAGACCCTCGTGAGGGGCCAAACCTCGCGAGGCGGATGACACAAGACCTCCTTGGGAGCGCCCTCACTAGGCTGGCTTGCGAGGGGCGGAGAGTTCAAGGCAAGGAAAACCTTGCGAGGTTTCAGTGACGTGAGCCATGAAGATCAAAATCAGGCAGGCGCCAGCGCGTAGAGTGTCCTTATTTCCTCTTTGGTGCTAAGGAAGCAAGCGCAGGCGTGGAGTACCGAGGTGTCAAGCAAAGGTTTCCATATCAGTGCAACGAGACCAAGACCAGCAAGACGGCAAGACGGAGGTCACCATGGAGCCCAAGGCGGCGTCACCACCAGAGCCTTTTGCAGGCGAAGACTGCTTTTGTCAGGATAAGCTGTACTAGCTGTCCCCTTTCAAATTGGCCGTTGTTGGCTCCCTTCCCGCTAAATATTTGGGGAGAGGACCAGGGCCTCTATAAATAGTATTAGCCACCACAGTAGGGGGGATGGAACTGGTCTGGAACTCATTCATCTCATCCTCACACCCACCAAGCACAAGAACACCTCGCCTCAGGAGGCTGTTCTTCCCCTTGTACTGTTCATCCTCAGCCCAAGAGGCAATCCACCACCACCACACTGGAGTAGGGTATTACACCACAACGGTGGCCCGAACCAGTATAAATCTTGTGTCCTTTGTGTTGCGAGTTAATCGAGTTATCCCTTGAGATCTTAGCAAAGCTAGGACGTGGATCGGTTGGGAGAGATCTTCGCGTGCACTCCAGTGTTCGAACCTTGAGGGTTTTGCCGGAACCCAAGATCTGACAACAATTTTGGCATATAATATTTTGATGAGGGCTCACAATCACAAAACATTTCTAGGATAGTATATCTATATGTGAATCTTCTCTTCCCTTATTAATTCTTTCATGAGTTGCATCACTGACTAATGCTATGTTTGTCAATCTCTAATAAATTTTTCTACTTATACTTTTCCTTATGTGGTGCCATCACCTACCATAGGATTAGTATATAATCTTAATGATTTATTTCCTTTCTTCATTTATTTTATTTCTCTTTTTCTTTCTTTATTTGCAACATGAAAGTAAAGAAAGCAAAACCTCAAACTAACTTTATTATATAACTTGCACACGATTACAAGGATAGATCACTAAGCAAACTCTCAAAGAAGAAAGGATCGAACTAAACTTTATTTCATCTAAAACCAAATGATCGAACTAGGATAAGTAAAAGCAAAAGGATAATGGGATGATACGATTCTGGGACACCTCCCCCAAGCTTGGCGAAAGCCAAGGGGAGTGCCCATACCTGATACTCAATTCTCCTTTGGTGGTGAAGAAGATGGTGGTGGTGAGGACAACTATGCCTTTCAACTTTTTCATATTGTAGTTGAGGAGAGCAATTTCCTCTTTTAAATCATCGCCGTCCAACTCCAGCTTGAAGATCTTGTCACATAAATCTCCTTTGCTTTTCTGTTGAAAATGAGAAGGAATAGATCGGTTATTAGACCGATTAGCTCTCATAGGGAGACGGGACTTCTTGAATTTTATGTGCATATCCCTAGGTTGAGGTAGAGGAACATCTTCCTCCTCCGAGCTTGAATCGTCAATCATCATCCAGTGAGCATCCTCCTCGTCATCTGTAGTTCGACCACAAGGAGATAGGTCCCCATAGATCTTTGGGTCAGCAATGAGATGTGAGACATAGCTCTCACCGTCGGAGTCTTGGGACGACATATTTTCAAAACTGCGTAGGAAACAGCAAGAAAAGAGAACAGAGGATTTCTCTGTGATACGGTGATCAACAGGTTCGGGAAGTATATATAGATTTTTATCTTGGAGGACAAGTATATGGTAGAAACACGGAGTACGGAAGGTGTTCCGGGTGGGCACAACCCACCTATGCGCGCTAGGCAAGCCTGGCGCGCCCTGGTGTCTTGTGACCACTAGGGGACGCTTCTTGGAAATTTCTTTATTTCCAAAATTTTAAAATATTCCAAAACTTATAAAAAATATTTTTGCAGATTTTTTGGAGTTCGTTTACTTACCTATCACGTACCTCTTTATTTTCACGATTCTGGAGTGTTCCGGAAGGACTCTTTTTTGTGTTCTTCTGGTGTCAAAGTTTAGATAATATTACTTTTAACATTGATAGGCGTACCTGAGATATAATGCTTTATTCGTTACCCATTGACAACCTTCGGGTTAGTACCTTCGGAGTTATTTATTTTGATGGCTCCAGACTGGTAAAACTCCTCGATGATGTATGGGCCTTCCCATTTCGAGAGGAGCTTTCCTGCAAAAAATCTAAAAAGAGACTTGTACAAAAGAACATATTCTCCAACTTTAAACTCACGCTTTTGAATTCTTTTTTCATGCCCTCTTTTAACTTTTTCTTTGAATAACTTTGCATTCTCATAAGCTTGGATTCTCCATTCATGTAAGGAGCTTATATCAAATAACCTCTTTTCACAAGAAAGTTTGAAATCATAGTTGAGTTCTTTAACTGCCCAATATGCTTTATGTTCTAACTCAAGAAGCAAATGACAAGATTTTCCATAAACCATTTTATAAGGAGACATACCCATAGGATTTTTATATGTCGTTCTATGAGACCAAATTGCATCATATAATTTCTTAGACCAATTCTTCCTAGATCTATTGACAGTATTTTGCAAAATTAATTTTATTTCTCTATTGCTAAGTTCAACTTGACAACTAGACTGAGGATGATAAGGTAATGCAATTCTATGGTTAACATCATACTTAGCAAGCATCTTATAGAAAGCCCCATGAATAAAGTGTGAACCACCATCAGTCATTAAATATCTAGGGACTCCAAACCATGGGAAAATAACTTCCTTAAGCACTTTAATAGAGGTGTTGTGATCAACACTACTAGTTGGAATGGCTTCTACCCATTTAGTAACATAATCAACAGCAACCAAAATACGTGTATACCCATTACAGGAAGGAAAAGGTCCCATGTAATCAAATCCCCAAATCAAATGGTTCAACAGCAAGTAAATAATTCATAGGCATTTCTTGATGCTTACCGATATTACCTATTCTTTGACATTCGTCACAACAAGAGACAAACTTACGGGCATCCTTGAAGAGAGTAGGCCAATCAAATCTAGATTGCAATACCTTGTGAGCAGTTCTATCTCCAGCATGATGCCCTCCATAAGCCTCAGAGTGACATTTCCGTAGGATTTGTCCCTGTTCATTCTCAGGTACACAATGGCTAATAATACCATCTACTCCTTCTTTATAAAGATGTGGGTCATCCCAAAAGTAATGTCTTAAATCATAGAAGAATTTTTTTCTTTTGCTAGTATGTAAAGCTAGGTGGTAAATATTTAGCAACAATGTAATTAGCATAGTCAGCATACCAAGGAGTACTATTAGGAACATTTATTGCACTTAACTGCCCATCTGGAAAACTATCATCAATAGGTAGTGAGTCATCAAGCACATTTTCAAGCCTAGACAAATTATCAGCTACGGGGTTCTCATCTCCTTTTTCTATCAATGATATGTAAATCAAATTCTTGTAGCAAGAGAACCCAACGAATAAATCTAGGTTTGGCATCTTTCTTTCCCATAAGATATTTAATAGAAGCATAGTCTGTGTGAACAATTACTTTGGAATCAACAATATAAGATCTAAATTTATCACAAGCAAACACCACTGCTAAGAATTCTTTTTCATTAGTAGCATAATTTCTTTGAGCATTGTCTAGAGTTTTACTAGCATAATGAATAGCTTTAAGTTTCTTATCAACTCTTTGTCCTAGAACAGCACCAACAGCATAATCACTAGCATCACACATAATTTCAAAAGGCAAGTTCCAATCAGGTGGTTGAACAACAGGTGCAGATATTAAGGCTTTCTTGAGTGTTTCAAAGGCTTCTAAACAATCATCATCAAAAACAAAAGGAATATCCTTTTGCAAAAGATTAGTAAGAGGCCTAGAAATTTTAGAAAAGTCTTTGATAAATCTCCTATAGAAACCAGCATGACTTAGGAAACTAAGAATACCTTTGATGTACTTAGGACATGGAATTTTATCAATTGCATCAACCTTAGCTTGGTCTACTTCAATACCTCTTTAAGATTTTATGACCCAAGACAATGCCTTCATTAACCATAAAGTGGCACTTCTCCCAATTCAAGACAAGATTTGTTTGTTCACACCTCTGCAAAACTCGCTCAAGATTGCTTAAACAATCATCAAAAGACTTCCCATAAACTGAAAAGTCATCCATGAAAACCTAAACAATCAAAAGAATATAGCAGTCATACATCTTTGAAAGGTAGCAGGTGCATTACATAAATCAAAAGGCATATGTCTATAAGAATAAGTTCCAAAGGGACAAGTAAAAGTAGTCTTTTCTTGATCATGTTGAGAAACAGGTATTTGTGAAAAGCTAGAGTATCCATCTAGGAAGCAAAAGTGTGTGTGCTTACATAATCTTTCAAGCATTTGATCAATAAAAGGCAAGGGGTAATGATCTTTCCTAGTTGCTTTGTTTAATTTTCTATAATCAATTACCATTCTAGAGCATGTATGTAACATCCCAATTTTTCAATTTGGAATGTTATACATAGATCATTCATGCATAGCATATTTTATTGCATTTCATTTCGCGATCCTCGAAATCCTAAGCAACTCAAGGACCCTCGGAGAGAGTTGGGGATTTCCCTGTTTTCATATTTGAGTTTTATCAAATATTGAAACGAGGATTTTTGGTTTTAATTATTTTTCTCTCCAAAAATATTTCATATTAAAATATATGAGAGGAGATAATATGACTTCTCCAAAATAAATGAAATATTGGAGGAAAAATATTAAAATCAAATATTTGATTCTATTCAGAGTTTATTGCTATTTTATATGAATTAGAAAAAAATTGCACATTTTTCAAAGTTGCATTTTAGGGCCAAGAAAATGTTCATCTTGTTCTAAATATTTTATTTAGACGGTGAAAATTTGTTTTGGAATTTTTAGTTTTTTATTTTATTTTATAGGATTTTTTAGTTTCGGCAAAATTATTTGAAAAAAAAGTTTCCTCCGCCGACTGGGCCGAAGCCCAAGTCAGCCGGCCCACCTCCCCGCGTAGTCTCCTTCCAGGAGAACGGGAGCGCGCCGCTGCCCGCGAGGCCGAGTCCGGTCGGGATTCTCCCTCCCCGCACCGCTTGCCCCCTCGCCCAAGCAAGCACCCCCCCTCCTATAAGTACCCCGCCCCACCCCCCATTTCCGCCACCACCGCCACACCCCGCCGCAACTGGAGCCGCCCCGCGCCGCCCCGCCTTTGTCGCGCCACCGCCGCCCGTTGCCGCGTCGCCGCCGCCCCTGCCACCCGCGCCACCCCGCGCCGCCCACCGCCGGAGTCGCCACCCCGCCTAGCCGGACCTCGCCGGAGGTAAAGCCGCCGTTCGGTTTTTTTAAAAGAACCGATCCGGTTTTTTTATAATACCCTAGGTTTTTTTTTGAATAGATCGGTTCGCCGGTTTTTCTTGGTTTAGTTATTTAGCGGCCGTTCATCCGTACATTCATTTTAACGAACGGTGTTCACTCGTTAGCCGCAGACAGCGAACGTTCATTCGTTAGCCTGTTCGTCAGTTTTTCTTTTTCTCGGATTTTCCGCGATTATTTTTGATCGTGATTTTTGATCCAATTTTCGTTTTAGTTTATCTTTTCGCTCGTCTGTCGGAATCAGGCGATTCAAGCTCCTAGATCTTCGTCTCGAAACCCTCTTTCTGTTTAATCAACTTGAACAAGGTTTTGATACTGTAAAATTTGACTTTAGTCCAGAATAGTAAACGGACCTTGTTTCTTTCGTAGTTTGAGTTTCGTTGCCCCGTTTGATTTGATTCTTTTTGCAAATCAGAGTTCTTAAGTTGATCTTTCTGGTTATACCTTCTTATTTGAGTTTTATCCATGCTTATTTACATGATTGCTTATGTATGCTATTGCTTGTTTGCGATAGAACACCCGGAGTGCGAAGCGTGCTACTTCGAATCTTTAGGTTTTGCGGATCATCAGCAAGGCAAGTAACACTTTGATCATACCCCTTTATCACCCAGTTTTTATGCATTAGCTCCAATCCTCAAACATTGCATGATTAGGATGTGATTAACATGTGGGTTGGGAAGTAGTTAATGAGGTAGAACCTATTGCCCTGTTATTATCAAACCCTTGGGAGTTACTTCTACGTATTGCTTACATTGCTATGCTATGCTCGTAGACGTGGTTTGGGTGACTGAAATCCATGACAGATGTGATATTGTTAATTAATGGTTCAACTTAAGGTGGCAACTTGAATACACATCTGGGTGGATTGTTTGTCGGGCACCTGGAGAATCCAGTGTTGTCCTAGGATATCCCGGAGTACCCGTGTGATAATCCTAAGGTCCGCCACCCAGGCTCAAAGGGAACTGAGATATTTCATGCTAGAAACTTCCGTGTGCAGCCACATGCTATTATGGGCTCTAGCATAGCTGAGTAAGTCACATGAGCTCTTGAAGAGGTAGATCAGCAGGTAGAGGGATGTAGGTTGGTATGGTCTGCCCGGAGTAAAGAGTAAATGTTTCTGAAAGACTATGTCTCGGTCATCCGTTTCTCAAACACCCTGTAGTGTGAGAAATCCAATGGAGGAGATCGGGTCTTGTGGGGAAAAGTGCACAAACCTTTGCAGAGTGTACAATCTAATCATGGTTAGCCGTGTCCCCGGTTATGGACAATTCTTGAGTATCTAGTACTTGGATTATCATATGTATCTCATCACTCTAAATTAATATTGTTGGGTTGATAATTACTTTTAATTCGGATTGAGTTGGAGGAACCTTCTCAATGATGTTTCAACTACCATGATAGTTAAATAAAATCTATTCCTTTGTTGTAGGGAAAATTTGGCTATTCGTAAAAACTATAACCATAGAGCTTTCCACCAGCCAAATATCCATGTAGTGATAGCATTATTTTGTTCTTGCTCTACTGTGTTATATTGCCAGCATATTCCATGTGCTGACCCATTTTCAGGCTGCAACGTATTATGTTGCAGACTTTTCAGACGAGGAGTAAGGTTTGTTAGGTCGTTCCCGTGTAGCTCAGCTATGCCGTTGGAGTTGATGGACTCACTTTATCTTCCAAGCCTTCCGCTGTTATCGTATTAGATGGCATTAAGCCATATTTATTTAATAAGTTCTCTTTTGAGACATTCGATGTAATAAGTGTGTGATTGCTACTCTGTTATAAATCCTTCGAGTACTGTGTGTGTCAGCATTACCGATCCAGGGATGACACTGAAGCACAGAGACTTGACCGTTTGAGGTCGGGTCGCTACAAGATGGTATCAGAGCACACGCTGAGTGTAGGACACGACCACTAAGCTAAAGCCCTAGATCACTATTCTCTTCTCATTTCTGACTCCTCTCCAGTTTCTACTCTTTAGGATGGTGGACGCAAAGGAACAAGTTTGCACAACCGGATGAAGACGCACCTTTTGGACGACACTTGAAGGAAGTCACTAGGTACCTGAACATAGGAATACCAAGCTTCACCGGGACTTACAACGCCACGTTACCAGAAGATGAGCGATGTATGATTCAAGTTCAAGTTCCAGGAAGGACATTCATGCCAGTCACCAAACCTATAGAGTTTTTCTTTGATGCACCAACCTGGAGTCTAGGAAAGAGTATGGCAGCTCACATCACCATGGTACGCATTGGAGAAGTTTACCAAAAGGAGCTTAAGGATACTATCTACCAGATTTGTGGGCGCCGAGATGAGCAATGGGAGATGATCAGCACCAATAAGGATAGATCAATTGCAGCTTTCATCCAAGAATTAAATCAGCACATTCGTCGCCAGGAGAACTAGATGTGCGCGGGCATGATAGATCTGAAGAAGGCGATGACCAGGATCATGGAACTGGAGGAAGAACTCAAGGCTACACGCGAAGATTATGAGGAAGAAATCGTCGTATTAGTGGAGAAGAATGATGATCTAGAAAGGAAGCTAGGAATATTCATGGGAGACCCCGCACCAGGAGGAGAAGACGAAGAACTCAAGGAGATTCGTCCGTAGGACTACATCATCATCGACGACACCGACTTGGACCCCGACGATAGTGATGATGACTATGAAGACGAAGCTGGAGCAGACATCATGGAGTCTTCGACCGATCAATATTTTTAGTAGACCACCACATCAGTAGTAGTATTCCACCATATATATAGTATAGTCCGAGCATTTTTGTAATGATACTTAGATCGATTCTATGCCCTTGCTTGATTGATTGAGTGAAATGATTGAGTTTGTCTCATGTGCATATGGGTAGTGTTTCTCTCATTAGACCTCATTCTATTCTAATCTCTTCCCTCTAAAACCCATCAGATGCCTCCGAGACGTGACCCCGGATTCACCTTCCCACCGGAGCTCACTCAGTTGATCCAGCAGCAGAATACCCTGATGCAGTTGTTAGTTCAGAACCAATGCAACAACAACTACAACAACAACAAAAACAACCCACCACCACCACCAGTTGATAACTTAGCCCGTTTTCTGAGGTTGCAACCGCCGATGTTTTCCAATAGCACCGAGCCCATAGTAGCAGATGATTGCTCTGTAGGATTGGAAGGGAGTTAACCACGGTAGGATGTACCGATGCTGAGAAGGTGCATTTTGCCGCACATCAGTTGGATGGACCAGCAGCCTCATGGTGGGAGAATTACACTGTCACCTACCTTGTAGCCATTGTTACATGGGACCAGTTTCAGCAAGCATTCCGCACATCCCATGTCTCAACTGGAGCTATGAGT
>NW_024113613.1:0-9137 GCF_003073215.2 Triticum urartu
GACTTAGAGACATAACCGCATTGAAAGCAATGTCGCAAGTCAGGCAATCATTACAACATCCCATGTAATACATAATAAAAGGGGGAGATAACATAGTTGGCTTACACTCGCCACGTCACATCAGAGTACATAAATAACATCCATCAAACAAACACTCATGGCCCGACTACGGCGCCAAAATGGAAAAGAACCCAACATGCGACAAGGCCCTGAATCGAACCCCAACTAGGCACCACTACTGATCATCGGGAAAGGAAACATAATAACGCTGAGAGTCCTCGTCGAACTCCCACTTGAGCTCGTACTCGTCACCTGGAGCGGAATCACCTGGACCTGCATCTGGAATTATAGTATTTGTGAGCCACAAGGACTCAGCAATCTCGCACCCACGCGATCAAGACTATTTAAGCTTATAGGACAGGATAAGACAAGTATATGTGGAGCTGCAGCAAGCGACTAGCATATATGGTGGCTAACTTATTCGCAAAGGAGAGCGAGAAGAGGAGGCAAAGCACGAGCGAGAAACTAGAAGGAACAACCTGCGCAAGCATTACTCCAACACCGTGTCCACTTCCCGGACTCCGCCGAAAAGAGGCCATCACGGTAACACACTCAGTTGATTCATTTTAATTAATTAAGGTTTACGTTGTCTACAACCGGATATTAACAAATTCCCATCTGCCCATAACCGCGGGCACGGCTTTCGAAAGTTCAATCCCTGCAGGGGAGTCCCAACTTAGCCCATGACAAGCTCTCACGGTCAACGAAGGAATAGACCTCCACCCGAGACACACCGATCAGACTCGGTAACCCGGTACAACAAGACAATTCGACAGGTTAAAACAAGTCCAGCAACACCGCCCGAATGTGCCGACAAATCCCGATAGGAGCTGCACATATCTCTTTCTCAGGGCACACTCAGATGAGACTAGCTACGAGTAAAACCAACCCTCAAGTTTCCCCGAGGTGGCCCCGCAGGCAGCTCAGTTCGGACCAACACTCAGAGGGAGCACTGGCCCGTGGGGGGCTAAAATACGATGACCCTTGGGTCTGCAGAACCCAAGGGAAAGAAAAGGGTAGGTGGCAAATGGTAAAACCAAGGTTGGGCATTGCTGGAAAAGCTTTAATCGAGGCGAAATATCAAGGGGTTCCCATTATAACCCAACCGCGTAAGGAACGCAAAATCCGGGAACATAACACCGATATGACGGAAACTAGGGCGGCAAGAGTGGAACAAAACACTAGGCGAGAGGCCGAGCCTTCCACCCTTTACCAAGTATATAGATGCATTAAGATAACATAGCAATATAATGATATCCCAACAAGTAAATAAATGTTCCAACAAGGACCGGCTCCAATCTTCACCTGCAACTAACAACGCTATAAGAGGGGCTGAGCAAAGCGGTAACATAGCCAATCAACGGTTTGCTAGGACAATGGTGGGTTAGAGGTTTGACATGGCAAAAGTTGAGCTCGATTGAGTCAACCTAGAGCACTCCACATATGCAAACAAAGACATGGATGGATAGAGCATAACATAAATATCAAAACTCCCTTACTGATCATCCTCAAAAGAGGCACGGATCACTAGGAAACAATCTGGACATATAGCATCATGAACTAAAATATCCCAGACTTAGTGAAAATCACTAAGTCCCTGAAATCAGCAATCTCAGGTACCTCTCTTCGCAAGCTTGCACAAGACAACACACACATCCTAAAAATGCATGGGTGGCACCTCTGGAAAGAAGACAAAATTCTTAACAATTCATCCCAAAGGGGCACAGGCATATCATGCACGGATTAAACATGGCAAAAATGACAAAAGTGCATGATGAACTAACGGATCTGCAATTTAACTCACGAAGCCTCCTTCTAACAGCATTTTGGGCATCAAGATGACCTCAAATGCAAATGATGCAATGGAATGAAATGATGTACATGTCGAGGCGAAGATTTTGATATATCATACGCCCAAAACGAAGCTACAGTTGTGGAGATACGAGCAGTCAAAGTTAGCACGAAAAAAAATAAGGGGGAGAGGGAAAGTCAACCGGATCTAGGGTTTCCAGATCTGGTGGTTACTGTAGCAGCACTGTAGCACCCGCGCGAGTTCGCCGGAGACGGCACGCCGGAGCCGGTGGAGGCGGCCGGAGCAGCGGGGAGAGGCCGGGGCGGCGCCGGGAAGGTCGGGGGAGGCCGGTGGCGGCGCCCGGCGGCGGCGGTGGCGGCCCGCGCGCCGGCGAGGAGGTGCGGGCGGCGGCCGGCCTCGGGTTCGCCGGAGATGACCCGCGGCGGCGACGGCGGCTCCGGTCGCCGGAGCCCGAAGAGGCGGCGGCGCGCGTGGAGGAAGGAGGCGGCGGGGCGCGCGTGGAGGAGCCGGGTCGCGGGGGCCGGATCCGGGCCTCCCGGCCCGTGTCCGTCGGTGCGGGGAGATGTTCTGGGTTTTTTTTCCGAGGAGGACGGGGAGGAAGACGAGATTCGAAATGGGGGGTGTTTAAATAGGCATAGAGGGAGCTAGGAGAGTCCAAATGAGGTGCGGTTTTCGCCCACGCGATCATGATCGAACGATCTAGGACATGGAGCAGAGTTTGGTGGGTTTTGGACCAAATTGGAGGGGTGTTGGGCTGCAACACACACGAGGCCTTTTCGGTCCCTCGGTTAACCGTAGGAGTATCAAACGAAGTCCAAATGACCCGAAACTTGACAGGCGGTCTACCGGTAGTAAACCAAGGCCGCATGACAAGTCTCGGTCCAATCCGGAAATGTTTAATCCCCACACACGAAAGAAAGCTAGAAATGGCCACCGGAGGAGAACGAAGTGCCGGAATGCAAAACGGACAACGGGGAAAATGCTCGAATGCATGAGATGAACATGTATGCAAATGCAATGCACATGATGACACGATAAGAGATGCACGAAAAAGAAAACAACACACAGAGACAAAGACCTGAACCTGAGAAATAAATATGACTTAACACCAGAAACGACAAGAGTTGGATACAAATATGGAAAGTTACATCCGGGGTGTTACAACACTCCACCACTACGAAAAGATCTCGTCCCGAGATCTAGGACTGAAAGAACTCCGGGTACTCAGAACGGAGGTGATCCTCGCGTTCCCAGGTAGCTTCACGGTCGGAATGGTGAGACCACTTGACTTTGAGAAATTTGATTGACTTGTTGCGAGTCTTGCGTTCAGTCTCTTCAAGAATAGCAACTGGGTGCTCACGATAAGAGAGATCTTCTTGGAGCTCAATGTCCTAGAAGTTGACGGTGCGGTCAGGAGTCTTGAAGCACTTTCGAAGCCGAGAGACATGGAACACATCATGAACATTTGCAAAGTTTGAAGGAAGCTCGAGCTGATAGGCGAGGTCGCCTCTCTTGCTAGCAATCTTGAAAGGTCCCACGTATCTAGGGGCAAGCTTCCCTTTGATACCGAAGCGACGAGTACCTTTCATAGGAGAGACGCGGAGGTAAACATGATCTCCGATCTCGAAAGCCAAATCACGGTGCTTACTATCATAGTAGCTCTTCTGGCGGGATTGGGCTGCTTTGAGGTTATCACGAATGACTTTGCACATTTCTTCTGCTTCTGTGATCAGGTCATTACCCAGCAGCTGACGTTCACCGGTTTCAGGCCAGTTGAGAGGGGTACGGCACTTCCTGCCATATAGAATTTCAAAAGGGGCCTTGCCCGAACTTGCTTGAAAACTGTTGTTATAGGAGAATTCAGCATAAGGAAGACAATCCTCCCACTTCATGCCGAAGGAGATCACACAAGCCCTGAGCATATCTTCAAGAATCTGGTTGACACGCTCGACTTGACCGCTTGTTTGAGGATGGAAAGCTGTGCTGAAGCGAATGTTGGTACCCATGGCCTTCTGAAAAGAATCCCAAAACTTGGAGGTAAAGATGCTGCCACGGTCTGAAGAGATCACTTGAGGAATACCGTGCAGAGAGACAATGCGAGAGGTATAGAGTTCCGCCAATTGAGCTGCAGTGATCGACTCTTTGATAGGCAGAAAATGAGCCACTTTGGTGAGCTTGTCGATGACAACGAATATAGCATCATTGCCACGCTTGGACTTTGGAAACCCAGTCACGAAGTCCATTTCAATGTGGTCAAACTTCCATTCTGGAATGGCAAGAGGTTGGAGGAGACCAGCTGGCCTTTGGTGTTCTGCCTTCACTCTTCTGCAGACATCACACTCGTTCACGAATTGAGCGATCTCGCGCTTCATTCAAGTCCACCAATAAGCTTGCTTGAGATCCTGATACATCTTCGTACTACCAGGGTGGATGGAGAGGAGAGAGTTGTGAGCCTCGTTCATGATCACTTTACGAAGTTCACCTTTGGGCACAACAATTCGATCCTCGAAGAAGAGAGTGTCCTTGTCATCAAGTCGGTAACACTTGTACTTGGACTGACTCTTGGCAATCCCAATCTTCACCTTTTTCACCATCGCATCAAGAAGTTGGGCTTGGCGAATCTGGTCTTCTAAGGTAGGAGAGACTTGAAGGTTGGCGAGGAAACCTTGAGGAACAGCTTGCAGATTAAGTTTGCGGAAAGCTTCACAAAGCTCGGGTTGATAGGGCTTGAGAATCAGACTGTTGCAGTAGGCCTTTCTGCTCAAAGCATCAGCAATGACATTGGCCTTGCCTGGAGTATACTCAATACTCGGATTATACTCTTGAATCATTTCGACCCATCGAGTTTGCCTTAGGTTGAGATTAGGCTGAGTGAAGATGTACTTGAGACTCTTGTGATCAGTGAAAATGTCCACTTTTCTTCCCAATAGAAGATGTCTCCAAGTCAACAAAGCGTGCACAACTGCCGCCAACTCGAGATCATGAGTGGGGTAGTTCTTCTCATTAGGCTTCAACTGGCGAGATGTATAAGCGACAACTTTCTTCTCTTGCATCAATACTACGCCAAGACCTTGGAGAGAGGCATCACAAAAGACCTCGTACGGCTTGGATTCATCAGGCGGAGTAAGAACTGGAGCAGTGATCAACTTCTCTTTCAAAGTGTTGAAAGCAATATCACACTCTGGAGACCAAACGTACTTGACATGCTTCTGAAGAAGATTTGAGAGAGGCTTCGCGATCTTAGAAAAGTTTTCAACGAATCTTCGACAATAGCTTGCGAGACCGAGGAAACTGCGGAGTTTCTTCACGTTCTGAGGAGGTTCCCAATTCACAATTGCAGACACCTTCTCAGGATTCACGGAAATGCCCTTGGCAGAGATGATATGGCCAAGATAAAGAACCTCATCGAGCCAAAATTCACACTTGGAGAACTTGGCATAGAACTGATGTTCCCTGAGCTTATCGAGAACCAAACGCAAGTGCTTGGCATGATCTTCCTTGTTCTTGGAGAAAACCATAATGTCATCGAGATAGACCAAAACGAAGTCATTGGTGTAGGCGTTGAAGATGAAGTTCATCATGTGAGAGAACGTCGGAGGAGCGTTGGCGAGGCCAAAAGACATGACAGTGTATTCATATGAACCAAAGCTTGTTCTGAATGCTGTCTTGGGAATATCTTCTTCACGAACGCGAATCTGGTGATAACCCATACGAAGATCAATCTTGGAGAATACTTGAGCACCCTTGAGTTGTTCGAACAGCTCATTGATGTTGGGAAGTGGGTATTTGTTCTTGATGGTCTTCTTGTTCACTGGACGGTAATCAACACAAAGTCGACTCGATCCATCCTTCTTCTTCACAAAAAGAACACCACAACCCCACGGAGAAGTACTAGGCCGGATGAGACCCAATCTTTCTTGCTCATCGAGTTGTTTCTTCAACTCCTTCAACTCTTCGGGGCCAAGCTTGTAGGGACGTTTGCACACAGGTTCCGTACCGGGCTCAAGTTTAATAACAAATTCAACCGGCCGGTTTGGAGGCATCCCTGGGAGTTCTTCTGGAAAAACGTCTTGATGTTCGCAAACGACTGGAATTTGCGAGATAGCATCCAGTTCACCCTTCTCATTGAGAGAAAACAGACGGATGGTATTATCCCGAGCGGCAAAGACAATTACTTCCTCAGACGAATGAGTCAATTGAATCTGCCTGGCTGCACAATCAAGCTGAGCCTTGTGCTTAGAAAGCCAATCCATTCCGAGAATAAGATCAATATCAGAGTTACCAAGAACCATTGGGGAAGCAAGAAACTTGAAATCACCCATCAAGATAGAAATATCCGGCACCTCCATACTAGAACTCAGTCGCTTAGCTGGAGAGACGACTTGCATAGCTCTAGGTAATGCCTTAGTGCTAAAAATTGTTCTCCGATGCAAATGGAAATGACATGAAGGAATGCGATGCACCAGAGTCAAAAAGAACTTTTGCAGGAATATCATTAACATGAAGGTTACCCATGATCACATCTGACGAGTCCTCTGCCTGAGCTGCATTCATCAAATTGACCTTGGCGTGCTTGGGATTATGCTTGACCACAGCTGTACTTGCCGATCTGACAGGAGGAGGAGGAGGAAGACGCCTCTGGTTGAAACACTTGTTGGCATAGTGACCCTTCTGTTGGCACTTGTTGCACGTGACCTCTGAAAGCGGACGGTGATACGGAGCACTCGATCTTGGATCTTGAGACGAAGTCTTGTTCTAAAAGCCTGGGTTGGGTGGGTGGGAAGAACCACTGCCACCTTTGCTCTTCTGCTGATACGGCTGACGGAACGGAGGAGGAGGAAGCCAAAACTTCTGCTGCTTGGCCACTTGAGTAGAGGAAGACGGAGTAACATCTCTGACTCGCTTCCTGGAAGCATCACACCTCAACTGAGCAGCCTCTTGCTTCAGTGCCATGTTGTAGAACTCATCGTATCTCAAAGGCTCGAAGAGAACAAGAGCGAGCTGAATATCTTCTCTGAGACCACCCCTGAACTGATATATCATGCTCTTCTCATCAGGCACGTCCTGCTTGGCAAAGCGGGCAAGTTTCTGGAACAATTTGTTGTAGTCATAGACAGACAAAGAGCCTTGCTTCAGATTGCGGAATTCCTCACGCTTGCTTTCAACCACGCTCTGCGGAATGTGATGAGCTCGGAAATCTCGACGGAAATCATCCCAAGTGATAACACGTCCACCTCTGGAATCCTTGTACTGCTGGAACCACTCTGCAGCCTGATCTTTGAGTTGGAAGGAAGTGAACTTGACAAAGTCCTCAGGCCTGACGTTACTGCACTCGAAATGCTTACACAGATCCACAAGCCAATCGTCAGCATCGGTTGCCTCAACACAATTGCTTAAAGTCTTTGGCCCATTAGCAAGGAACTGGTTGAGTGTAGCAAAGTGACTCTGATTGCTGCCTTGATTCCCTTGACTGCCTTGATTACGCTCTTGGATAATTTGCATGATCAGCTGAGTGTTTGCATTGGTTGCGGCCATCACAGCTTGCCATGCCTCTGGAGGAGGTGGAGGCGGTGGCGGATCTTGATTCTGGTTCTGTCTGGTGCTCTTAGCGGGAGCCATCCTGAAGAGGTTGACCACCGTTAGCACATAGACAGATAAATATTGAAGCTGAATCCAACGGAATGATAATTGCAACATAAAGTCTTCACATCCGAACAAAATGAACGAATGTATTTCTCTTGAAGTGGTCACATATTCCTAAATTTCGAAGCCACGAAGAATCATTTAGAAGGGGTACAACAACGAGGGATGGAATCAACATATGACGTCGAAGCAAAACGAATGCCACAACTCGAAATAAAACCAAGGGTTGGCTTGCGGAATAAGCCGGAACAAATACATGATAGAAATTTCGTCCGAAGTTTTCGTGGTGGGACCTACACGGGCTCGATCGTACAGCACCATCATGTACAAGGCAGTGCACATGACATACGAAGCGTCCCCGAGTCAGCATAGCCAAGGACTCTTTAAGACACAACGAGACCACTGTAAAATCGACCGTGAATAGGCGAACCACTAGACGTCGAACCCCAATTTCATATCAAACATCTGTGGAAAGATATCCTAAGTCTACTTGAATTCCCACCTATGAAATTCCCGAACCTTTCCGGTTATGCAATCAGGTGTTGGGGATACAGGGGAAGCATAATATCTCACCCAAACTAGCAAATCCTACATCCAGCTGTATCCATCCTTCAACACATAACCAAGAAAACTTCGGAAACCATCTACCTCAACCTTCGAAAAGCATCCGTTATACAAGTTATGGCGATACTCCCGAACTCCCGCCCCAGTACTGGGTGGCGTCGAGGTTATCTCACCAACGAACTGCATAAAAGAGATTTTCGATGTCGCGCACATATCTCAAGTATACCAGAATTGCAACGATAAAATTGTGACGACAACACCTCGGAGCTCAACTCCCCGGGACACTGCCACAACCCCTAAAGACAGGAGGCACCAAGAACAATGTTCTCGTCACAAAACCATCGGAACAAAACCAAGATACTCGCGTGATCCTAAAATTTTTTTTAGTGAAATTTGAGAAGAGAAGAGTCAAAACTCTACGTCAGGATGCCTTACCAGAGCGATGAGGAGGCTGGGAAGTAAAAAGAATTCCTAAGCTCTCCGATATATAATTCCTAAGGACTCAAAACATTTTCCTAGACACAACTCGGCTGCTAAAAACGATCAAGCAATGGGGCTCCTAAGGTCGGGGAAGGCTCTGATTACCAACTTGTCACGCCCTCGATGCGGCTATAGCTCCCACGTGTCGAGGCATGACTTAGAGACATAACCGCATTGAAAGCAATGTCGCAAGTCAGGCAATCATTACAACATCCCATGTAATACATAATAAAAGGGGGAGATAACATAGTTGGATTACACTCGCCACGTCACATCAGAGTACATAAATAACATCCATCAAACAAACACTCATGGCCCGACTACGGCGCCAAAATGGAAAAGAACCCAACATGCGACAAGGCCCTGAATCGAACCCCAACTAGGCACCACTACTGATCATCGGGAAAGGAAACATAATAACGCTGAGAGTCCTCGTCGAACTCCCACTTGAGCTCGTACTCGTCACCTGGAGCGGAATCACCTGGACCTGCATCTGGAATTATAGTATTTGTGAGCCACAAGGACTCAGCAATCTCGCACCCACGCGATCAAGACTATTTAAGCTTATAGGACAGGA
>NW_024113614.1:0-30082 GCF_003073215.2 Triticum urartu
CTTTAGAGCCTTCAAATTCTACTTGTCTTTGGCCTTCAACCGTTGTAGTTTCCATTATTCAGATGCACGGAAAATACTCTTCATTCTGAAGTGGTCTTAGTTGTCCGATATCTTGTACTTCTTGGAGTGGTCTCATCAGTCGAATCTTCGTGTGGTCAAAAAGGGGAAAGGGGTATGGTCTCACTAAAGGGAATATTTGAATAAGCTCAGAAGAGAAGAGAGGTAAAAGATTTTTTTGAAAGGGAAAGTTGTAGAGAAAAGTCTTTGCTACGGGCTTGCCAGTTTCTAGGGTCATGTCCTATAGTCAACACGTGCTCTGATACCATCTTGTAGCGACCCGACCCGAATGGGTCAAGTCTCTGTGCTTAAGTGTCATCCCTGGATCGGTATGCTGACACACACAGTACTTGAAGGATTTATAACAGAGGTAAATCACATGTATAAAGTAACGTAAATACTATTACCTCAATCCATATAGTGGAAGCAACAAGGTTGTGGATTCCCATCAACACCAACGGCAAAGTTGAGTGTAGAAATCGTAACCCTAACGTATCACTTACTCGTCGTAAGATAATCCTGCAACATGAGACGTTGCAGCCCGAAACGGGTCAGTACATTGAATGTACTGGCAAATTCACACCAGAGAATGATGAATAAAGGCTATCACTACATGCATATTTGGCTGGTGGAAAAGCTCTATGGTTATAGTTTTGCGTAAAGCCAATTTTTCCCTACTGCAAAGGAATAAATTTATTTACTATCATGGTGGTTGTTGAACATTGAGAATGGTTGACAGCATTCTCAATCCCAATTAAGTAACATCATTAAAACCCAACAATATTCATTTAAAGTAACGTGATGAGATCAACAGGATAATCCAAGAACTAGATACTCAAGATGTCCATAACCGGGGACACGGCTAATCATGATTAGTTTGTACACTCTGCAGAGGTTTGCGCACTTTTCCCCACATGACTCGATCGCCTCCGTTTGTTTTCTCGCACTACATGGTGTTTGAGAAACGGATGACCGAGACATAGTCTTTCAGAAGCGCTAGCACCTTACATGTGGGGTAGACCATACCACCTACAACCCCTACATCTGCTAGTCCACCCCGTAAGAGTTTGCACAACCTAGTCAACTATGCCAGAGCCCATAGTATCATGTGGCTGCACACGGAAGTTTCTAGTATGAATGATCTTATGATCCCTTTGAGCCTGGGTGGCGGTCCGAAAAAAAACAGGCAAGTCCTGATAGACATCAGGTGCCTCAATCCACCCAGATGTGCGTTTAAGTTGCCACCTTAGATAAACCATTGAAATTATCAACTCACATCTGTCATGGATATCACTCACCCAATCCACATCTACTAGCATAGCATGGCATAAAAAAGCAAACGTAGAAGTAACTCCCAAAGGTTTCATAATAAACAGGTAATAGGTACTACCTCATCTACTTCCCATCCCGCAATTTAATTAGATCCTAATCGTGCAATGTGAGAGGATTGATTTAATGCAATAAAACATGGGTTGTAGAAAAGGTATGATCAAAGTGTGAACTTGCCTGCAATGTAGATGAAGATGATTCGCACTTAAAACTCTTGATAGATCTACTCGTCACACTCCGGTCAATATATCGTAAGCAAACAATAGTAACCACACAATAAGTACTCATCTAATGCACAAGTAAAACTCGAACGAGAGAACGAACCAGAAAGTTCAACTTAAGAACTCCGGTTGCAAAGAAAGAACGAACCGAACAAACGACGGAAAACAAACGGCAGAAGAAAACAACTTGGTTCTAGCAAGTTGAAACTAGGTCAAATTTTACCATAGCAAAAACTTGTTCAAGTTGATTAGATGGAACGGTGGTTTCGAGACGAAACTCCAGGCGCTTGAATCACCTGATTCCGATAAACGGGCGAGAAGATAAACTAGAACGAAGATCGGATCTGAGATCGCGATCGCGGAATAAATCCGAAGAAAAGAAAGAGACGAACGGTTAAACGAACGGGCGTCGTTAACCGGGAATAATCGGTGATCACGTTCCTTGAGACGAACGGTCCGAAAGAAGAACGAAACCCGATCTAGGGTTTTCGGAAAAGAAACCGAAAAAGAAAATGGAAAACCGATCTAGGGTTTCGGAAAAGAAACCGAAACGAAGAATCGGAGAGAAAAACCGGAAAAGAAAACCGGAACGGTTTCTTTTAAAAGAACCGAACCACGGGGAAGAAAAAGAGAGGCGCGGGGCTACCTCCGGCGAGGCGGGGCGAACGGTGGCGACGGCGGCGTGCTAGGGCGGCGACGGCGGCGCTATAGGGGCGGCGGCGGCGGGTGAGGGGCGCGGGGTGGGGCGCGGCTTGGGGAGGAGAGGGGGTTTGGGTTTTTGGTGTGAGGAGAGGGGGGGTCTATGGGGGTATTTATATAGGAGAGGGGAGAGATTACTTGGGGTAGGGGACAAGAAATAGAGTAGGAAAAGGAAAAACGAAACAAGGAAAAGGGGCTAGCCTAGAATCCTAATAGGATTCGGCCAGGGAAGAGGCGGCGGCTGGCCTGGCGCCTGGCGCCTGGCGCTACGCGCGGCTGGGGTGGAGCTGCGGCTGGCTGGGCCTTTGGCCCGGCTGGCCTGCGGAATTTTTTTTAACTGGTTCCGCGCGCAGAAAAACAAGAAAAAGAAAAACTAAACGGGCTCCAAAAACCCTAAAGTAAATTTTCCCCGACTCCTAAAAATGAGTCAAACAAAATGAACTTTTCTACGGACCTAAAATGCAATTTTCGAAAACGCGCATTTTTCCCTATCCAAAGAAAAACAAACAAACAACGGAAAACGAAATTTGATCTATTTATTAAATCTTCATTTTTCCTATATTTTGGGAAAGTCATATTGTTCCCTCTCTCATATTTTGATATCGGAAAAATAATTGAAGATGAAATAAATAAATCAAATGATCCTCTTTTCAAATTCGAGAAAACTCTCAAATATGAAAATAACGAAATCTCCAATTCTCTCCGAAGGTCCTTGAGTTGCGTGAAATTTCTAGGATCGACCAAAATGCATGAAAATAAGATATGCATGATGATCTAATGTATAACATTCCAAATTGAAAATTTGGGATGTTACAGATCTACACTACATATGCATTGGTATCAATGAAATGGGTAGTATCTGTGGACTGAACTGCAGAATGCCAGAATAAGAGGGGGATAGCTAGTCCTATCGAAGACTATGCTTCTCGCAGCATCCATCTTGAAGCAGTGGAAGAGAGTAGATGGTAAGTTAACCAAGTATCGTCGCATAGCATAATCCTACACGGCGATCCTCCCCTCGTTGCCCTGTGAGAGAACGATCACGGGGTTGTATCTGGCACTTGGAAGGGTGTATTTTATTAAGTATCCGGTTCTAGTTGTCATAAGGTCAAGGTACAACTCCGGGTCGTCCTTTTACCGAGGGACACGGCTATTCGAATAGATAAACTTCCCTGCAGGGGTGCACCACATTTCCCAACACGCTCGATCCCCTTTGGCCGGACACACTTTCCTGGATCATGCCCGGCCTCGAAAGATCAACACGTCACAGCCCTACCTAGGCACAATAGAGAGGTCAGCACACTGGTCTAACTCCTATGGCGAAGGGGTCTGGGTCCATTGCCCATTGCACACATGCACGTTGCGAGGGCGGCCGGAAGCAGACCTAGCCTCCCTATAACAAAAGGAGGCGTTCCAGTCCAATCCGGCGCGCGCCGCTCAGCTGCTGAAGTCACGAAGGCTTCGGCTGATACCACGACATTGAGTACCCATAACTGTTCCCGCGTAGTTGGTTAATGCTTATAGGCTAGTGGCCAGACTCAGATCAAATACCAAGATCTCGTTAAGCTTGTTATTTTGAAGTAACCGCGAACACCGACCAAGGCCAGGCCCACCTTGGACCTAGGTGGTCTCAACCTGCCCTATCGCTCCGCCACAAAGTAACAGTCGGGGGCCGTCGGGAACCCAGGCCCATCACTACCTGGGTGGAACCACCTGCCCCTTCAGCCCCCACATCAGAATCACTTGCGGGTACTCTACGAGCTGACCCGACTTTAGTCACCACATGTATCACATATGTGTATATAAGTATATACCCGTGATCACCTCCCAAGTGATCACGGCCCGATAGTATAGCATGGCAGACGGACAAGAATGTAGGGCCACTGATGGAATACTAGCATCCTATACTAAGCATTTAGGATTGCAGGTAAAGGTAACAACAGTAGTAGCAAGGACATGCTATGCATCAGAATAGGATTAACGGAAAGCAGTAACATGGTACACTACTCTAATGCAAGCAGTAGAGAGAAGAATAGGCGATATCGGGTTGATCAAGGGGGGGCTTGCCTGGTTGCTCTGGCAAGGAGGGGGTGTCAACACCGTAGTCGAAGTGGGGGTCGCCGGCAGTGTCGGGGTCTACCGGAAAGAAGTAAGGGAGGGGAACACAATAAATAACAGAGCAATCAAAGCATCACAAAGCGTAACATGGCAATACACCGGTACTAGAGGTGACCTAACGCAGTAGGAGGGGATACCGGCGAAGGGGGGAAATATCCGGGAAAGTATCCCTGGTGTTTCACATTTTTGGGCAGATGAACCAGAGGGGGAATGTTCCATGTTCAGCTAGTTAGAGGCATGTGACAGGTGAACGGACCGCGTATTCGGATTCGTTGGATTTTTTTAGCAACTTTCATGTAGAAAACATTTTCATCGGAGTTACCGATTATTTCCTATGAATTTTCAAGGTGTTATTGAATTTCTGGAATTATTAAATTCCAAGCAAAAACAGAATATAAATTTGTCACCTAGTTCTACCTAGCCTGAGTGTATGACCAGTGGGGTGCAGTAGTGGTCCAGTTAGCGGTTGACCAGTCAATGTTGACTGGTCAACAGGGTCAAAGTGGACCGACATGTCATAGTCTAGGACTTTATTTGTTTAGGTAATTTTGATTAATTAACAATGGGGGCCCATCTGTCATTGAGTTAATAGCCTAACTAATGTAAACAATTAAATTAACTAGCCTAATTAGTGGGAAGGGCCCCACAGTCAGTGGCTAGGGGTGAGGGGGTTAGCTGCTAAGTAAGGGCTCCTTTGATTCAAAGGAATTGTATAGGATTTTTGGAGGATTTGAACCCTTAGGGATTTTTCCTGTGATGCTCGTTTGATTCATAGGATTGGCATCCTTAGGAATTTTTCCATAGGATCCATTTGTACTATATTTTGGAGGAAAATTTCCATCCACTCAAAGCTCTTTGTAGAATTCCTTTGTTTTCCCTGCGCTATCAAACATTTTTTCAAATCCTGTAGGATACTATGGGACATGCCATCCTATTCCTGCATTTTTCCTATTCCTTCATTTTGACAATCCTGTGAATCAAAGAGGCCCTAAGTAGGCAGGCCTAGGAGGGGATCCTGCACGCGCGCGGGAGGCGTCGGCAGCTAGGCCGACGCAGGCAGCAGCGGGCTGGGCACCGGGAGGGCGGCACCAGCGGGAGCACGCGAGCAGGAAGGGAGAGGAGGGCGCGGATGTCAGCGAGCGGCGGCCGGCTGAGCGCGTGGTAGAGCAGGCAGCAGCGGCGGTGGTCGCAGGCGGCGGCGGTAGGCTGCACGAGCTGATGCAGCGAGAAGCAGTGTGCGGGACGGGGCTGGGGTGGCCGGCGTGCGGTTGGGCAACAGCGGTGGCGGCAGCAGCGTAGCACGCAAGGTGCTTCGGGCAGCGCAGAACAGAGCAGCCGCCCCGCGGCGGAGCTGAGCAGCGATGGCGCAGGAAAGCGCTGGCGGCAGCGTGTGTGTGAAGGGCGTGCAGGGCGCGTCGGGCGAAGCGGGAGGAGCGGGCGCGAGGGGACGCGCAGTGGCAATAGTAGCAACTGGAGCCCCTGCACAGCCACCGGGGGAGCAGCGGGGCGTGGCCGGTGAGCCGGGCGTGGCTACGGATGGGACTGGAGGGCAGGAACGCGACCTACTACAGGGGAAATTCAAGGGGGGGGACGCGCAGTGGCGATAGTAGCAACTGGAGCCCCCGCACGGCCACGGGGGAGCAGCGGGGCGTGGCCGGCGAGCCGGGCGTGGCTGCGGATGGGACTGGAGGGCAGGAACGCGACCTACTATAGGGGAAATGGGGGGAGGAGAGGGAAACGACGGGAAGCTCACAGCGGAGAGCGAGGAGGTCTCGGGGAAGCCCGAGGGAGCCGGGGTGGAGTGGATCGACGACGGCAAGCTCGGGGCACCGAGGTCGAAGATGAGGTCAGGGCGGAGCTCCGGGGCCGGTCTGGCTCATCCTGACACTCGAGAAGGACGGAGACGAGTGTGGCGGTCCTCCTGGACGCCGAAGCGCAGCTCGGTGAGGCCTCCGAGCATGGCAACGACGACACGTTGGCGTCGGGCTCAGGCGAGCTCCAATTCGACACAGAGCTCGATGGGGATGAAGAGTGAGTAGGGGAGTGGAGGGAAATATCTGCTTGGGTGAGGGGAAGCTGACGAGGCCAGGGGGCTCGGCCTTATCCCATCGGCGACGAGATGCGAGGTGGCGAGGCGGTCGGGCGGTGACCGCGCGGTGCGTGCCTCGGTCGGGTGAACAGGGGGAAGGGGACGACCACGGGGGAGTGGGCTGGGCTAGACCACCTGGGTCGGTTCGGTGGCTAAGGCCCAGGGGGTTTTCTCCGTTTCTATTTTTCTTTTACCTTTACTTTGCTTTCTGTTTTTTTTTTTAGTTTTATAAAATATAATGTTAGCACATAAATTAGTATTTATAATTAGGCTACTGCCATAATTAAGTTGGTACATTAATTAAATAGTTTTCATTTATTTATTATTTAAGAAGCATTAAATAATTGTTTTAGCCACTGCTTTTATTGTGTTAGGGAATGAAAAACACATTATAAAATATAGGTTTCAACATGAAAAATAACCTAAGATTATTTGCCACACTAAGAACATTTTATTTTTGACTTTTAAAAACTTTAATTGTTTGACTTGTTTTTGAATTTGGATTTTGAATTGGTTTTGAACTAACGCGAGATTAGCAAGAGTAAAGGAGCTGATGCGGCATCATTAGCAGAGGTTCACTATAGCTTAATTATCCGGGCGTCACAACTATTGATCAAGCTGAATTGCTATTGAACAATATGTTGAGTAATGAAAGTGATTGGACACTTCCTGAACCAACTCCTAAGCCAACTCCAAAGAAAAGGGGTATTCTATTTCTCAGTCCTGAAGATATGCAAGAGGCAAAGAAATCTATGAAAGAAGAAGGTATTAAAGCTAAAGATGTTAAGAATTTACCACCTATTGAAGAAATATATGGTCTTGATAACCCGACACAGGTAGTAAAGGTAAATTCTCTCTATAGATTTGAAGAAGGTGATATTCCTCATTATAAGTCTGCTAGCCAATGCTTCGATGAGTTTGATAATTTTATTGTTAAACAAGAAAACTTTAATGCTTTTGTTAGTAGACAATTGAAACGTAATGCTTATATGATTGAACACTTGAGTGATTATATGTCTAGAGCTAAAGGTGAACTTAAACTTATTACTAAACATGCTTCTATGGTTACCACTCAAGTAGAACAAGTACTTAAAACTCAGAATGATTTTCTCAATGAATTAGATAATAAGAAAAATGAAAATGTTGTTAGAGTTGTGACTAGAGGGGGTAAAATGAGTCAGGAACCTTTGTATCCCGAGGGCCACCCTAAGAGAATTGAGCAAGATTCTCAGAGAACTAATGTTGATGGACCTAGTTCTTCTAAGAAGAAGAAAGGGAAAAGGATAGGACTTTTCATGCTTCTAGTGAACCTGTTGTTGACATACCTGAGAATCCCAATGATATTTCTATTTCTGATGTTGAGACACAATCTGGTAATGAACATGAACCTAGTGATAATGTTAATGATGATGTTCATGTTGATGCTCAACCTAGCAATGACAATGATGTAGAGATTGAACCTGCTGTTGATCTTGATAACTCACAATCAAAGAATCAACGTTATGATAAGAGAGACTTTGTTGCTAGGAAGCACGGTAAAGAAAGAGAACCATGGGTTCAGAAACCCATGCCTTTTCCTCCTAAACCATCCAAGAAAAAGGATGGTGAGGATTTTGAGCACTTTGCTGAAATGATTAGACCTATCTTTTTGCGTATGCATTTGACTGATATGCTTAAAATGAATCCTTATGCTAAGTACATGAAAGATATTGTTACAAATAAAAGAAAGATACCGGAAGCTGAAAATTTCCACCATGCTTGCTAATTATACTTCCAAGGGTGGAATACCAAAGAAACTAGGAGATCCAGGAGTACCAACTATACCATGCTCCATTAAAAGAAACTATGTTAAAACTGCTTTATGTGATCTTGGAGCCGATGTTAGTGTTATGCCTCTCTCTTTATATCATAGACTTGATTTGAATAAGTTGACACCTACTGAAATATCTTTGCAAATGGCTGATAAATCAACTACTATACCTGTCGGTATTTGTGAGGATGTGCCTGGTGTGGTTGCAAACGTTACTATTTTAATGGACTTTGTTATTCTTGATATTCCCGAGGATGATAGTATGTCGATTATCGTTGGTAGAACCTTTTTGAGTACTGCAGGGGCTGTTATTGATTGCAACAAAGGCAATGTCACTTTTCATGTTAATGGTAATGAGCATACAGTACACTTTCCGAGGAAACAACCTCAAGTCCACAGTATAAATTCTATTGGAAAAACCTCAACTATACTATTGGAGGTTTTGAATTTCCTCTTCCTACTGTCAAGAGGAAATATGATATTCTTATTGTTGGGGATGTGCATATCCCCGTTGAGGTAACCTAGTGTTATTCTAAAATTCTTTGGTTTCTTGTTATTCGAAAAGAGTTTGTTAACAAGACTTGATCAACCTTGTTAGTGGATTCCTTTTGATGAGGATGAGATGGATGAAGTTAGAAAGCACAACTCTCTGTACCCTCTTTTTACTTTCTGTTATTTAGATTAAGTAAAGCAAAAATAGTATTTTTGTCTGTTTTCTGAATTATCCTTGCAATAAAAAATACCCCGAAAATAAAAGTTCTCCAAATGTCCTGAAAATTTAATATTATTTTTTTCTAGAATATTTAAGAATTATTGGCACTGAGTACACACCTGGGGGCCACACCACCTTGCCACGATGGTCCAGGGCGCGCCCCCTACCTCATGGATCCCACGTGGGCCCCCTCCACTTTTTCTTGCACACACACACTTCATCTTCCTCCAGAAAAAATCCTCACCAGCTCAAACCCGAGTTCTAGCTCATCTTACTACCATTTTCGATCTCCTTGTTCAAAGCTCCATTCACAAAACTGCTTTGGGGGATTGTTCTTCGGTATATGACTCCTCCAATGGTCCAATTAGTTTTTGTTCTAATGCTTTATTCATTACAAATTTTTGCTGCTTAGGTGACCCTGTTCTTGAGCTTGCATGTCAAATTTATGTGGTCGAAAGTAGCTTTAATGCATGATATGGCCTCTAGGCACTTGTAGGAGTAGTTGCTATCAATCTTGTTGAGTTTGGTTCACTTTCATTTTGAATCACTAAAAATTTTAGAAGTTTTTTTCGAAGAAAGAAAATGATGAAGAGATTGTTGAGGGGCTCTTCGAGCCGAAGCTCGAAGGATAAGCAAGGTGAAGAGAATAAGAAGCCCAAATATAATCTCCCTCACACTATGGAGGTTCGGCCGTGCGAATGGCCTTGTGATGAGTTCTTGTGAGCAGCCGGGATATATGAGGACTTTTATTATTTGGCTGAGAATGCAGGCCTCGTCAACTTCCTTCGCGACCACCGTGAACAATATCTCCTCCTCACTAATATTTTTGTGCAAAAATTTTACTTTCATGCTATGAAATCACCACCTTCGGTGGAATTTTATTCATATGATGAGGTTAAGGATATGTCACTATATGAGTTTTGTAGGGTCTGTAAGATACCCTCTGCGGGCAGCATAGAGGAACCACATCGTAATGATGTGGAGGGATTTATTGATATGATTGTTGTAGGGGAAACGAGGAAACGTTACTTCGCGATATTTGCTAGTAGATGCTTAATTGGTTATTACCTTGCCTGCTCCCTCTTTGTTTAACATATTTTCAGGCACGTACCTTGCTTTGCCGGAGGCCATTCATGCATACTGGAGCCTGACATCAGCTCCAGAGCCTAAGCCGGAGCCACCACTTGATCCTTACCGTCAGTCTGTTTATCAATGGGATCCAGAGGAGATCGCCAACCAGTGGCACCCAGAGGACACTCCTCCGTACACCGGAGAGGGCGGCTTTGAGTCGTGTCCATAGACCAACTTAGGCCAAAAGCCTAAGCTTGGGGGAGTACATATTCCTCACTGACATTATATTCATGTTCACACACTCATTTCAGTTGTCGGTGCTCATACTTTTTCATTGTATCATCCATGCTAGTTTAATTTCTTTTTAAGCCTTCTTCTTGCATGTTTGAAAAACCTTAAGAAAAACACAAATAAATTAGTTGTAGCTTTTAGCTAGTTTACTTTCCATACTTGTAGTAGTAGTAGTAATTAAAAGAAAACCCAAAAAGATTTCTCGTTCTTCTTTTGCTTGTTGGGAGCTTTCCCGTGTAAATAGTTTTGTTTCTTTTCTTTTCTTTGGGGGTCGAGAGGAGAAGACCATGATGAAATGTTGAGTAGCTCTTATATGCATTATTGTTGATTTAACAAAGAGCCCATATTACCTTGTCTTCTCCCTTGTATTGAATGCTTACAGATTCTAGATTAGTCCAATGCACGTGCACTATTATTATTATCCACACCGTTTGCTTGTGCAAGTGAAAGGCAATAATGACGATATTTGCTGGACTGATTGAGATGAGAGAAGCTAGTATGAACTCGACCTATCTTGTTTTTGTAAATATGATTAGTTCATCGTTCATGATTCAGCCTATTATGAATGAAACATGTTTGCAACGACAATTAGATATTATAGTTGCTCATGCCACGCTTAATTAGCTACGAGTTTATAATGGTTTACCTTGCGTGCCAACATGCTATTAAAATGGTTGTGATGTGGTATGATAGTGAGGTATCCTCCTTTGAACGATTCAAGTAGCTTGACTTGGCACATGTTCACACATGTAGTTGAAATAAAATCAACATAGCCTCCACGATATGTATGTTCATGGTGAATTATATCCTACTCATGCTTGCACTCAGTGTTGATTAATTTTAATGCATGTTCATGATTGTTGTCGCTCTCTAGCTGGTCGCTTCCCAGTCTCTTTCTAGCCTTCACTTATACTAAGCGGGAATACTGCTTGTGCATCCACTTCCATAAACCCCAAAAGTTATTCCATATGAGTCCACCATACCTTCCTATATGCGGTATCTTCCTGCCGTTCCAAGTAAATTTGTATGTGCCAAACTCTAAACCTTCGAATGAAATTCTGTTTGGTATGCTCGAATAGCTCATGTATCAACTAGGGTTGTCTATATCTTCCATGCTAGGCGGGTTATTCTCAAGAGGAGTGGACTCCGCTCCTATTCACGAGAAAATGGCTGGTAACCGGGATGCCCTGTCCCATGCTTAAACTAAAATAATTGCAAACAAAACTCCCCCAGGATTGTTGTTAGTTGGAGGCACCCGTTGTTTCGGACAAGCCATGGATTGATGTTTGTTGGTGGTAGGGGGAGTATAAACTTCACCATTCTGTTTGGGAACCGCCTATAATGTGTGTAGCATGGAAGATATCGAGATCTCTCGATTGTTATGTCGACAATGAAACTATACCACTCAAAATATTATTTATCTCTATTTCAAAATCGAGCTCTGGCACGTCTACAAATCCCTGCTTCCCTCTGCGAAGGGCCTATGTATTTACTTTTATGTTGAGTCACCATCCTCTTATTAAAGAGCACCCGTTGGAGAGCACTGCTGTCATTTGAATGCATTACTATTAGTTTACATTGAGTATGACAGTGACTGGATCTCTTTTACCATGAATTACAATGTTTAGTCAGTCCTTGATCTTCAGAGGTGCTCTGAATTTATGTTTTGCAGTCTCAGAAAGGGCTAGCGAGATACCATCTTGTTATATCATAATATGATTGTTTTGAGAAAGTGTTGTCATCCAAGATTTATTATTATTGCTCGCTACTTGATTATGCTATTGATATGAGTAAACATGAGACCTAAATATTATTGTGAATATGGTTAGTTCATAATATTTGCTGAAAACTTGAATGCTGGCTCTACATATTTACAACAACAAGATCAAACAGAGTTTGTAAAAGTTTTTATTTATCACTTTCAGTTTGTCAATTGAATTGCTTGAGGACAAGCAAAGGTTTAAGCTTGGGGGAGTTGATACGTCACCATCATATCTACTTTTCCAAACACTTTTGACCTTGTTTTGGACTCTAACTTGCATGATTTGAATGGAACTAACTCGGACTGATGTTGTTTTCAGCAGAATTGCCATGGTGTTATTTTTGTGCAGAAATAAAAGTTATTGGAATGACCTGAAACTTCACGGAGAATATTTTTGGAATATATAAAAAATACTGGCGAAAGAATCAACGTCAGGGGGCCCACACCCTATCCACAAGGGTGGGGCGCGCCCCCCTATCTCGTGGGGCCTCTGATGCTCCACCGACCTCAACTCCAACTCTATATATTCACGTTTGGGGAGAAAAAAATCAGAGAGAAGGATTCATTGCGTTTTACGCCAAGCCCTAATCTCTCTCGAGGGGGCTAATCTGGAGTCTGTTCGGGGCTCCAGAGAGGGGAATCCGTCGCCATCGTCATCATCAACCTTCCTCCATCACCAATTTCATGATGCTCACCGTCGTGCATGAGTAATTCCATCATAGGCTTGCTGGACGATGATGGATTGGATGAGATTTATCATGTAATCGAGTTAATTTTGTTAGGGTTTGATCCCTAGTATCCACTATGTTCTGAGATTGATGTTGCAATGACTTTGCTATGCTTAATGCTTGTCACTAGGGCCCAAGTGCCATGATTGCAGATCTGAACCTATTATGTTTCCATGAATATATGTGAGTTCTTGATCCTATTTTACAAGTCAATAGTCACCTACTATGTGTTATGATCCGGTAACCCCGAAGTGACAATAATCCGGACCACTCCCGGTGATGATCGTAGTTTGAGGAGTTCATGTATTCACTAAGTGTTAATGCTTTGGTCCAGTACTCTATTAAAAGGAGGCCTTAATATCCCTTAGTTTCCAACAGGATGTCGCTGCCACGGGAGGGTACTCTATTACATTGATGAACTGGAGCTAGTTTTGTGTCACCCTATGTTATAACTGTTGCATGAGGAATCGCATCCGACAAAATTATCCATCACTGATCCATTGCCTACGAGCTTTTCACATATTGGTCTTTGCTTAGTTACTTTTCCGTTGCCACTGTTACAATCACTACAAAACCAATACTGTTACTTTTGCCACCGTTACCACTACTTCCATATTACTTCGCTACTAAATACTTTGCTACAGATATTAAGTCTCTCAGGTGAGGTTGAATTGACAACTCAACTGTTAATACTTGAGAATATTCTTTGGCTCCCCTTGTGTCGAATCAATAAATTTGGGTTGAATAATCTACCCTCGAAAACTGTTGCGATCCCCTATACTTGTGGGTTATCAATTCCCAAAACCCTAGGGGAGTCGACGAAATGTTGATCCAACCGCAGCAGAGTCCAGAACCACCAGATCCAATCTAGACACCATCTCGGATGGGGTTCACCACCTCCATTGGTGCCTCTCCGTTGATGCGTGGGTAGTTCTTTGTAGACCTTCGGGTCTGTAGTTAGTAGCTAGATGGCTTTCTCTCTCTCGCTGAATTTTCAATACAATGGTATCTTGGATATCCATATGAGGTAACTCTTTTTGCAGTGTGTTTGTTGGGATTGATGAACTTTGAGTTTATGATCAGATCTATCTTTTTATATCCATGAAAGTATTTGAGTTTCTTTGATCTCCTTTATGCATGATTGCTTATAGCCTCGTATTTCATCTCCGATATTTGGGTTTGTTTGGCCAACTTGATCTATTTATCTTGCAATGGGAAGAGGTGCTTTGTAGTGGGTTCGATCTTACGGTGCTTGATCCCAGTGACAAAAGGGGAACCGACACGTATGTATCATTGCTACTAAGGATAAAATGATGGGGTCTAACTCTACATAGATAGATCTTGTCTACATCATGTCATCGTTCTTATTGCATAACTCCGTTTCTCCGTGAACTTAATACACTAGATGCATGCTGGATAGCGGTTGATGTGTGGAGTAATTGTAGTAGATGCAGACAGGAGTCAGTCTACTAATCTTGGATGTGATGCCTATGTAATGATCATTGCCTGGATATCGTCATGATTATTTAAAGTTCTAGCAATTTCCCAACAGTAATTTGTTCACCCACCGTTTGCTATTTTTCTCAAGAGAAGCCACTAGTGAAACTTACGGCCCCGGGTCTCTTTCTCATATTTGCCTTTGCGATCTACTTTTCCTTTGCATTTATTTTCAGATCTATTAAACCAAAAATACAAAAATACCTTGCTGCAACTTATTCTTATTTATTTTATTTGGCGTTAGATCTATCAATCTACTACAAATTTACCTCACGTCTGTTTGCCAATCTTGAGGCGTCGTACCCCGGAAGGGATTGACAACCCCTTTAACACGTCGGGTTGCGAGAAGTTGTTATTTGTGTGCAAGTGCTATTTATGTTGTGTTGCTTGGTTTTCCTACTGGTTCGATAACCTTGGTTTCACATCTGAGGAAAATACCTACCGCCGCTGGGCTGCATCATCCCTTCCTATTTGGGGAAATACTGATGTAGCTTCAAGCGACGTCAAAAGGAATTTCTGGCGCCGTTTCCTAGGAGGATCTTCAACATATACCCAGTTCCTAATCACAAGTCTCATATCCTCTGAATTTACACTATTTTCCATTTGCCTCTCATTTACCTCTCCCCCACTTCACAAAAATTTGTCGTTTTATTCGCCCCTCTTTTTTCGTTCGCCGTTTTCTTGTCAGATCTATCCTTTGCTTGCAATCATGAGTGATTTCAGTATGGCACCAACAGATGATGGCCTAACTCCTAAGATTGGACGTAGGGGCAATCTGGATGCTAAAACTTCTATCTTGGGGCAAGGGAACGTTATGGGAAAAGAATGTATCCATGAATTTTTCAATTGTGTTGGGAATCTAAGTCTTGATGATGCTCCTATAATTAAAACCACTTGATCTTACGTGGATGCTATTTCAGCACTAGTTCTGAAACTTTAAAGTAAATTTATTCGTACCCATCCTACTTTGCAAAGATTGTTTTTTGAGCTTCCCGTTATAAAGAATCCTAGGGCTAAAAAGTTGGCCACCCTTGTCCTTATGAATGAATTTGATTACATAATACATGAAGCTAGGTAAATATTTGATTTTTATGGTATGAATCGTGAAAACCTGTGATAGATAAAATTCGTGTATACAAAACCCCATGATGAAAACACCTCTAAGAAGGTTAAGAGCAATGATGACAAAACTTAGATCCTTGCTTTATGCCTAGCTAAGGGCGTAAAACTATAGCGCTTGTTGGGAGGTAACCCAATGAATAAAATTTATTTTTGCTTTTGCTTCCTATTCTTGAGTGTTAGCACAATTATGCTATTGTTATGATTGTGTTTTTTATGTTTTAATTAGTGTTTGTGCCAAGTAAAGCCTTTAGGATCTTCTTGGGTGATAGTTGTTTGATCTTGCTGAAAAAAAACAAACTTTTGCGCTCACGAAAATAATTCTACTTTTTTTACCAAAGAGCGATAAAATACCGATTCCTTTTGAAGTATATCAATATACAAATTTCACAGGTTGTCCTAATTGTTCAGAATTTTTGGAGTTACAGAAGTATTTGAAATAGTCAGATTTCTATAGACTCTTCTATTTTGACAGATTCTGTTTTATTTGCGTTGTGTGCTTATTTTGATGGCTCTATGGTTTTCTTTGATGAGTTTTTGCCATAGAAAAGTTGGAATACAGTAGATATAATGCAAGAACAAAATATGAATTGGCTTGATACAACACTTATAGTAGTGATTTATTTTTTATACTAACGGATCTCACGAAGGTTTTGTTGAGTTTTGTGTGATTGAAGTTTTCAAGTTTTGGGTTATCTTATGATGGATGAAGGAATAAGGAGTAGAAGAGCCTAAGCTTGGGGATGCCCTGGCATCCCAAGCTATTATCCAAAAATGAGCAACCAACTAAGCTTGGGGATGCCCCCAAGTGGCATCCCCTCTTCTAACGACCATCAGTATTTTACTCGAAGCTATATTTTTATTCGTCATATACTATGTGTTTTGCTTGGAGCGTCTTGTATGATATGAGTCTTTTCTTGTTTTATTTTGTGTTTTAAGTCTTGATCTCTTGATGGACACACCTATTTTAGAGGTCCAAAATTATGTCATGACTTGTTAGAATTGCTCTCTTTGATTCACTTAAATCTTTTATGAGCTATGGACTTGCTCTAGTGCTTCACTTATATCTTTTTGAGCACGGTGTGCTTTAGTATTTTTGAAGAAATGCTCTCTTTCTTAACTTAGATTTATTTGAGAGTTTGTAAAATTTTCAAGAAATTCTCTCTTGCTTCACTTAAATTAATTTGAGAGAAAGAAATAAATATTATGGTCATGATCTTCACTTATATTTGGTTGAGCTTATGAAAAGCAACACGTGAAAATTAGTCCCAAAGTGATAGATATGCAAGAAGGATATAATAAAAACTTTGATGAAGATCATTGGACAAAATAAACTTTATTCTTAGTAATAGTTTTGAGATATGATGATGTGATATGTGAGTTATGTTGATGAGTAATTATGCTTTAGTAAGAATATTGGTGTTAAGGTTTGTGATTCCCTATGCAAGCACGAAAGTCAATAGTCATGCAATGAAATTATATCCTACTTGTGGTGCATTATTCGGTGTTAATTATGCTTAATGCTTGCTTATGAGATTATCCGTTTCTTGGTTTGTCGCTTCTCAATCTTTTGCTAGCCTTCATTTTGCACTAAGTATGATCTCTACTTGTGCATCCAAAATCCTTTAAACCAGTTTTGCCACATGAGACCACTATATCTACCTATATGCGGTATTCTTTTGCCATTCTAAGAAAATTTGCATGTTCCATCTCTAATTGTCAAAATAAACTTCTCTTTTACTTTATGAATTTTTTTATTTTGAATTTGAGTCTCCATCTTCTCTTATAAAAGCACAAACTAGGAGGCAATATGATCATACCTGAGTATTGGGTGTAGGTAATATGCGAGTGTGTTTCATGAATGGATCAATGGTTGAGCATGATGGGCTAGGGATAACTTATTTTAGCATTGATATTTTGAAATACATGGTTGCTTGTTGATATGCTTGAGTATTTAAATTATCATGTCAAAAATAGACTATTGCTTTGAACAATATAAAAGTCCAAATGTCCATGCTATAAAGAAAAGAATATGATATGACATTCTAGGCAGCATTCCACATCAAAATTTCTGTTTTTATCACTTCCCTACTCGAGGACGAGTAGGAGTTAAGCTTGGGGATGCTGATACGTCTCCAACGTATCTATAATTTTTTATTGTTCTATGATGTTATATTATCAATCTTGGATGTTTTATAATCATTTTATAGTCATTTTATAACATTTTTGGTACTAACCTATTGACATAGTGCCAAGTGCGAGTTGTTATTTTTCCATGTTTTTTACACCGCAGAAAATCCATACCAAACGGAGTCCAAATGCAATGAAACTTTACAGAGATTTTTTTTGGACCAGAAGGAACGTAATGGGCCCTGGCTGTGCCTAGGGGGTGCTCCGAGGAGAGCACAACCCACCAGGGCATGCCAGGAGGCCCAGGCGCGCCCTGGTGGGTTATGCTCTATAAATACCGCAATATTCCCAAACCCCTAGGGGAGTCGACGAAATATTGATCCAGGCGCCGGAGTCTAGAACCTCCAGATCCAATCTAGACACCATCTCGGATGGGGTTCACCATCTCCATTGGTGCTTCTCCGATGATGCGTGAGTAGTTCTTTGTACAACTTCAGGTCCATAGTTACTAGCTAGATGGCTTTCTCTCTCTCTCGCTGAATTCTCAATACAATGGTCTCTTGGAGATCCATATGATGTAACTCTTTTTGCGGTGTGCTTGTTGGGATCTATGAACTTTGATTTTATGATCAGATCTATCTTTTTATATCCATGAAAGTATTTGAGTTTCTTTGATCTCTTTTATGCATGATTTCTTATATCCTTGGATTTCTTCTCCGATATTTGGGTTTGTTTGGCCAACTTGATCTATTTATCTTGCAATGGGAAGAGGTGCTTTGTAGTGGGTTCGATCTTACGGTGCTTGATCCCAGTGACAAAAGGGGAACCGACACGTATGTATCCTTGCTACTAAGGATAATACGATGGGGTCTATCTCTACATAGATAGATCTTGTCTACATCATGTCATCGTTCTTATTGCATAACTCCGTTTCTCCGTGAACTTAATACACTAGATGCATGCTGGATAGCGGTCGATGTGTGGAGTAATTGTAGTAGATGCAGACAGGAGTCGGTCTACTAATCTTGGACGTGATGCCTATGTAATGATCATTGCTTGGATATCGTCATGATCATTTGAAGTTCTATCAATTGCCCAACAGTAATTTTTCACCCACCGTTTGCTATTTTTCTCGAGAGAAGCCACTAATGAAACCTACAGCCCCCGGGTCTCTTTCTCATATATTTGCCTTTGCGATCTACTTTTCCTTTGCATTTATTTTCAGATCTATTAAACCAAAAATACAAAAATACCTTGCTGCAAATTTATAATTATTTATTTTATTTGGTGTTAGATCTATCAATCTACTACAAACTTACCTCACGTATGTTTGCCTATCTTGAGCCGCCGTACCCTGGAAGGGATTGACAACCCCTTTAACATGTTGGGTTGCGAGAATTTGTTATTTGTGTGCAGGTGATGTTTACGTTGTGTTGCTTGGTTCTCCTATTGGTTCGATAACCTTGGTTTCACATCTGAGGGAAATACCTACCGTCGTTGTGCTGCATCATCCCTTCCTCTTTGGGGAAATACTGACGTAGCTTCAAGCGACATCAATGGCCAGATTGTAGAGGATGAGATCGAGTTAGAAGGGATGTCAACTGAATTCTATAAAAATCTCTACTGTTCCGAGGGGTGCACTAACAGGCATGAGGTTCCTGACAAGGTCCCGAGGAAAGTTTCAGATGACATTCAGGCCCATCTTGATGCTCCGTACACAGAGTCTGAGGTGAAAACTGCGCTTTTTCAAATGTTCCCAACGAAGGCTCCGAGACCCGATGGCTTCCCTATCCATTTTTTCCAGAAACACTGGGAGGTGTGTGGGGGTGAGGTGACGACGACTGTTCTCAAGATTGTAGAAGGCCAGGAAAGTGGAGAAAATATGAATAAAACTTATTTTGTACTTATTCCGAAGGTAAAAAATCGAACAATGCTCTCCAAATTCTGTCCAATAAGCCTGTGTAACGTGCTGTATAAGATTGCGTTGAAGGTGGCCGCCAATAGATTGAAGGTGGTGCTTCCAGATATTATCTCAGCAGAACAATCGGCCTTTGTCCCTGGATGTTTGATCACGGACAACATCATTGTGGCTTACGAGTGCTTGCATTTTATGAAACGGAATAGGGCAGTGAAGCACCATCATTGTGCTCTCAAGTTGTATTTGATGAAGGCTTATGACAGAGTGGAGTGGGACTATCTCAGAGCTATTATTGCAAAGTTTGGATTTTCTTAGAGATGGATAAACAATTTCATGAGCATGGTTACTTCGGTTTCTTATTCTGGGTTGTTCAATGGGAAGAAGCTTGAAGAGTTCAATCCTAGCAGAGGACTTCGTCAGGGAGATCCAATATCATCGTACCTATTTTTGTTGGCAGCTGAGGGCCTTTCGTGCCTCCTAAAAAATTTGGACCGGTCATCTCAGATTGGTGGAATCCAAGTGGCGCCGTCGGATCCACATGTTAACCACCTTTTGTTTGCAGGTGATAGCCTGCTATTCTTCAAAGCTAATGGTGTTGGGGCGATGGAGGTTTCAGACAAGCTCGAAAAATATTGTCAAGCTTCAGGTCAGAGAGTTAATGCTAGCAAATCATCAATTTTTTCAGTAAAGGGTGTCCTTCTAAGATTAAGCAGCAGATTAAAGAAATCCTCAATGTCCCCAACGAGACTTTGAATGACAAGTACCTAGGCATGCCCTCTGATATAGGTACTTCTAAATTAGGGGCCTCAAATATTTGAAAGATATGTTGTGGGGTAATATGAAAGGTTGGATTGAGAAAACGATATCATCAGCTGGTAAGGAAGTGCTAGTTAAATTAGTGTCCCAGGCAGTGCCAGTTTTCTCGATGTCTTGTTTCAAGTTACCAAGAGGACTGTGCAAACATTTGAATAAGTTGATCAGACAGTTTTGATGGGGGTTAAGGAAGGAAAATGAATACCAAATTGGGTGTCTTGGAAATCAATGACGCAACCGAAATTTATGGGAGGTCTCGGAGTGATTTTGAGCTGTTTAATTTGGCCCTCCTCGCTAAACAACCTTGGTGCTTGTTACAAAATTCTGATTCTTTATGTGCTCAGTTACTTAAAGCAATATATTACCCAAATGGATCCATTCTCATGGTTGAACTAGGAGGTAGACCATCTCAGGTATGGTGCGCCATCCTGGAAGGGCATGACACTCTTCGTCAGGGATTGATTCAGAAGATTGGTATGTTGGGGAATGTAGTATTTCAAAAAAATTCCTACGATCACGCAAGATCTATCTAGGAGATGCATAGAAACAAGAGGGGAGAGTGTGTCTACGTACCCTCGTAGACCGAAAGCAGATGCATTTAGTAACACGGTTGATGTAGTCGAACGTCTTCGGGATCCAACTGATCCAAGCACCGAACGTACAACACCTCCGCGTTCAGCACACGTTAAGCTCGATGACGTCTCTCAATCTCTTGATCTAGTTGAGGATGAGGGAGAGTTCCGTTAGCATGACGGCGTGGCAACGGTGATGATGAAGTTACCGGCGCAGGGCTTCGCCTAAGCACTACGACGATATGACCGAGGTGTGTAACCGTGGAGGGGGGCACCGCACACGGCTAAAACAATTGATCTTTTGTGTTCTAGAGCGCCCCCTGCCCCCGTATATAAAGGAGGGGAGGGGAAGGCCGGCCGGCCCTGTAGGGCGCGCCAGGAGAGGGGAGTCCTACTAGGACTCCAAGTCCTAGTAGGATTCCACCTAGAGGAAAAGGGGGAAGAAGGAAGGGAGAGGGGCAAGGGAAGGAAAGGGGGCACCGCCCCCTTCCCCTAGTCCAATTCGGACCCAAGGGGGGCGCGTGGACAGCCCCCTTTTGGCCCTTCTCTCTCCCCACTAAGGCTCACCAAGGCCCATTAGTTCCACCGGGGGGTTTTGATAACCCTCCGGCACTCCGATAATTATCCCGTACCTCTCGGAACTCATCTGGTGTCCGAATAACATCGTCCAATATATCAATCTTTATGTCTCGACCATTTCGAGACTCCTCATCATGTCCGTGATATCATCCGGGACTCGAAACAAACTTCGGTCATCAAATCACATAACTCATAATACAAACCGTCATCGAACGTTAAGCTGCGGACTCTACGGGTTCGAGAACTATGTAGACATGACCGAGACACATCTCCGGTCAATAACCAATAGCGAAACATAGATGCTCATATTGGCTCCTACATATTCTACAAAGATCTTTATCGGTCAAACGACATAACAACATACGTTGTTCCCTTTGTCATCGGTATGTTACTTGCCTGAGATTCGATCGTCGGTATCATCATACCTAGTTCAATATCGTTACCGGCAAGTCTCTTTACTCGTTCCCTAATGCATCATCCCGTGGCTAACTCATTAGTAGGTGTGGGCATAAAAACCGACGAACCGAAGACGATACTGAAAAACCAAATTTTCGGTTTTTCTTGCTGCTACAGGAAATTTCGGTTTTCTGCTCTATTAACCAAATTAAATTCGACAGGTTCGGTTTAATACCGATCACCAAAACAGAAACTGAAGTAATCTCAACGAACAACAGTGCCTAGGTAGCTAACGACATAGCCAGGGTGCGATGGGTGGTCGCACGCGAGTCAGTGGCAAAAAGTGCACATACGTGGTACTATGAAGGCCCACAAGTACGTGGTAGCTACTCGCTTGGGCTGACCACACGTACGTGGTACTATGAATGCCCAATTTTCTTGTGAATGGCATCTCCCAGCCCGTGTCACTCTTCGCTAAAGAAAGCAGTGGGCGAGCAAGCCTCCTACCAGGGACTGTTTAGTCCCACATCGCCTGGCTTATGAGAAATGGTGGAGACTTGGGTCTATACAAGAGGGTGCTCTGGCCACTATCGTTACACGCAAGTTCCATTCGGCATAAACCGAATACTGTACCGAATCAGTCGGTTAACCCAAATTTTGGTTTGTATTTTATGTTGGCATTTTCGGTTTCTAGTTTTGCAAACTGAATTTGAATAAAAACCGAATGGTAGAAACCGAGAATTCGGGTTATACTGAATGCCCACCCCTACTCATTAGACACATTGCTTGCAAGGCTCATAGTGATGTGCATTACCGATAGGGCCCAGAGATACCTCTCCGATACACAGAGTGACAAATTCAAATCTCGGTCTATGCCAACTCAACAAACACCATAGGAGACACCTGTAGAGCATCTTTATAATCACCTAGTTACGTTGTGACGTTTGATAGAACACAAGGTGTTCCTCTGGTATTCGGGAGTTTCATAATCTCATAGTTAGAGGAGCATGTATAAGTCATGAAGAAAGCAATAGCAATAAAACTAAACGATCATTATGCTAAGCTAACGGATGGGTCTTGTCCATCACATCATTCTCTAATGATGTGATCCTGTTCATCAAATTACAACACATTTCTATGGCTTAGGAAACATAACCATCTTTGATTAACGAGCTAGTCAAGTAGAGGCATACTAGGGACACTCTGTTTTTCTATGTATTCACACATGTACTAAGTTTACGGTTAATACAATTCTAGCATGAATAATAAACATTTTTCATGATATAAGAAAATATAAATAACAACTTTATTATTGCCTCTAGGGCATATTTCCTTTAGTCTCCCACTTGCACTAGAGTCAATAATCTAGATTACATAGTAATGATTCTAACACCCATGGAGTCTTGGTGCTGATCATGTTTTTCTCATGAGAGAGGCTTAGTCAATGGGTCTGCAACATTCAGATCCGTATGTATCTTGCAAATCTCTATGTCTTCCTCCTTTACTTGATCGCGGATGGAATTGAAGCGTCTCTTGATGTGCTTGGTTCTTTTGTGAAATCTGGATTCCTTTGCCAAGGCAATTGCATCAGTATTGTCACAAAAGATTTTCATTGGACCTGATGCACTAGGTATTACACCTAGATAGGATATGAACTCCTTCATCCAGACTCCTTCATTTGCTGCTTCCGAAGCAGCTATGTACTCCGCTTCACACGTAGATCCCACCACGACGCTCTACTAGGAACTGCACCAACTGACAGCCCCACCATTCATTATAAATATGTATCCGGTTTGTGACTTAGAGTCATCCGGATCAGTGTCAAAGCTTGCATCGATGTAACCATTTATGACAAGCTCTTTGTCACCTCCATAAACGAGAAACGTATCCTTAGTCCTTTTCAGGTATTTTAGGATGTTCTTGGCCGCTGTCCAGTGATCCACTCCTGGATTACTTTGGTACCTCCCTGCTAAACTAATAGCAAGGCACACATCAGGTCTGGTACACAGCATTGCATACATGATAGAACCTATGGCTAAGGCATAGGGAATGACTTTCATTTTCTCTCTATCTTCTGTAGTGGTTGGGCATTGAGTCTGACTCAACTTCACACATTGTAACACAGGCAAGAACCCTTTCTTTGACTGATCCATTTTGAACTTCTTCAAAACTTTACCAAGGTATGTGCTTTGTGAAAGTCCAATTAAGAATCTTGATCTATCTCTATAGATCTTGATTCCTAATATATAAGCAGCTTCACCGAGGTCTTTCATTGAAAAATTCTTATTCAAGTATCCTTTTATGCTATTCAGAAATTCAGTATCATTTCTGATCAACAATATGTCATCCACATATAATATCAGAAATGCTATAGAGCTCCCACTCACTTTCTTGTAAATACAGGCTTCTCCAAAAGTCTGTATAAAACCATATGCTTTGATCACACAATCAAAGCGTATATTCCAACTCCGAGAGGCTTGCACCAGTCCATAAATGGATCGCTGGAGCTTGCACACTTTGTTAGCACCTTTTGGATCGACAAAACCTTCTGGTTGCATCATATACAACTCTTCTATAAGATATCCATTAAGGAATGCAGTTTTGACATCCATTTGCCAAATTTCATAATCATAAAATGCGGCAATTGATAACATGTTTCAGACAAACTTAAGCATCGCTACGGGTTAGAAGGTATCATCATAGTCAACTCCTTGAACTTGTCGAAAACCTTTTGCAACAAGTCAAGCTTTGTAGACAGTAACATTACCGTCAGCGTCAGTCTTCTTCTTGAAGATCCATTTATTCTCTATGGCTTGCTGATCATTGGGAAAGTCAACCAAAGTCCACACTTTGTTCTCATACATGGATCCCATCTCAGATTTCATGGCCTCAAGCCATTTTGCGGAATCTGGGCTCATCATCGCTTCCTCATAGTTCATAGGTTCGACATGGTCAAGTAACATGACTTCCAGAACAGGATTATCGTACCACTCTCGTGCGGATCTTACTCTGGTTGACCCACGAGGTTCTTTAGTAACTTGATCAGAAGTCTCAAGATCATCATCATTAGCTTCCTCACTAATTGGTGTAGGAATCACTAGAACTGATTTCTGTGATGAACTACTTTCCAATTCAGGAGAAGGTACAATTACCTCATCAAGTTCTACTTTCCTCCCACTCACTTATTTCGAGAGAAACTCATTCTCTAGAAAGGATTCATTCTTAGCAACAAATATCTTGCCTTTGGATCTGTGATAGAAGGTGTACCCAACAGTCTCCTTTGGGTATCCTATGAAGACACATTTCTCCGATTTGGGTTCGAGCTTATCAGGTTGAAGCTTTTTCACATAAGCATCGCAGCCCCAAACTTTAAGAAACGACAACTTGGGTTTCTTGCCAAACCACAGTTCATATGGTGTCGTCTCAGTGGTTTTAGATGGTGCCCTATTTAACGTGAATGCAGCCGTCTCTAAAGCATAACCCCAAAACGATTTCGGTAAATCAGTAAGAGACATCATAGATCACACCATATCTAATAAAGGTGCGGTTATGATGTTCGGACACACCATTACACTGTGGTGTTCCAGGTGGCGTGAGTTGTGAAACTATTCCGCATTGTTTCAAATGAAGACCAAACTCATAACTCAAATATTCACATCCACGATCAGATCATAGAAACTTTATTTTGTTGTTACGATGATTTTCCACTTCACTCTGAAATTCTTTGAACTTTTCAAATGTTTCAGACTTATGTTTCATCAAGTAGATATACCCATATCTACTCAAATCATCTGTGAAGGTCGGAAAATAACAATACCACTGCGAGCCTCAACACTCATTGGACCGCATACATCAGTATGTATTATTTCGAGTAAGTCTATTGCTCGCTCCATTGTTCCATAGAACGGAGTCTTAGTCATCTTGCCCATGAGGCATGGTTCCCAAGCATCAAGTGATTCATAATCAAGTGATTCCAAAAGTCCATCAGCATGGAGTTTCTTCATGTGCTTTACACCAATATGACCTAAACGGCAGTGCAACAGATAAGTTGCACTATCATTATTAAACTTGTATCTTTTGGCTTCAATACTATGAATATGTGTATCACTACTATCGAGATTCAACAAAAATAGACCACTCATCAAGGGTGCATGACCATAAAAGATATTACTCATATAAATAGAGCAACCATTATTCTCTGATTTAAATGAATAACCATCTCACATCAAACAAGATCCAGATATAATGTTCATGCTTAACGCTGGCACCAAATAACAATTATTTAGGTCTAAAACTAATCCCGAAGGTAGATGTAGAGGTAGCGTGCCGAGGGCGATTGATACGTCTCCAACGTATCTATAATTTTTTATTGTTCCAAGCTATTATATTATCTGTTTTGGATGTTTAATGGGCTTTAATGTGATCTTTTATATTATTTTTGGGACTAACCTATTAACCGGAGGCCGAGTGCCAATTTCTGTTTTTTTGTCTATTTTAAAGTTTCATATAAAAGGAATACCAAACGGAGTACAAACGGAATGAAACCTTCGCGATGATCTTTCTTGGACCAAAAGCAAACCAGAAGACTTGGAGTTGAAGTCTGGAACACCACGAGGCGACCATGAGGCAGGAGGGCGCGCCCAAGGGGGTCTGCGTGCCCCACCCTCGTGGGCCCCTCGTAGCTCCACCGACGTACTTCTTTCTCCTATATATACTCTTATACCCTAAATCGATCGCAGAGAGCCACGAAACCACCTTTCCACCGCCGCAACCTTCTACCCATGAGATCCCATCTGGGGGCCTTTTCCGGCGATCTTCCGGAGGGGGAATCGACCATGAAGGACTTCAACATCAACACCATAGCCTCTCCGATGAAGCGTGAGTAGTTTACCACAAACCTTCGGGTCCATGGTTATTAGCTAGATGGCTTCTTCTCTCTGTTTGATTCTCAATACAAAGTTCTCCTCGATGTTCTTAGAGATCTATTCGATGTAATACTCTTTTGCGGTGTGTATGCCGAGATCTGATGAATTGTGGGTTTATGAACAAGATTATCTATGAATATTATTTGGTTCTTCTCTGAATTCTTATATGCATGATTTGATATCTTTGCAACTCTCTTTGAATTATCGGTTTAGTTTGGCCTACTAGATTGATCTTTCTTGCAATGGGAGAAGTGCTTAGCTTTGGGTTCAATCTCGTGGTGTCCTTTCCCAGTGACAGTAGGCGCAGCAAGGCATGTATTGTATTGTTGCCATCGAGGATAAAAATATGGGGTTTGTATCATATTGTTTGAGTATATCCCTCTACATCATGTCATCTTGCTTAAAGCGTTACTCTGTTCTTATGAACTTGATACTCTAGATACATGCTGGATAGCGGTCGATGTGTGGAGTAATAGTAGTAGATGCAGAATCGTTTCGATCTACTTGACACGGACGTCATGCCTATATTCATGATCTTTGCCTTAGATATCTTCATAACTATGCGCTTTTCTATAAATTGCTCGGCAGTAATTTGTTCACCCACCGTAATACATGCTATCTTGAGAGAAGCCACTAGTGAAACCTATGGCCCCCGGGTCTCTTTCTTATTATATTGTATCTCTTTTATTTACATCGCATCTCATTTACTATTTTGCAAGCTTTACTTTCCAATCTATACAACAAAAATACCAAAAATATTTACTTTACTATCTCTATCAGATCTCACTTTTGCAAGCGACCATGAAGGGATTGACAACCCCTTTATCGTGTTGGTTGCGAGGTTCTTGATTGTTTGTGCAGGTACTAGGTGACTTGTGCATTTTCTCCTACTGGATTGATACCTTGGTTCTCAAAAACTGAGGGAAATATTAATGCTACTTTGCTGCATCACCCTTTCCTCTTCAAGAGAAAACCAACGCATGCTCAAGAGGTAGCAAGAAGGATTTCTGGCGCCGTTGTCGGGGAGATCTACGCCAAGTCAAGACATACCAAGTACGATCATAAACTCTTCTCCCTCGCATTACATTATTTGCCATTCGCCTCTGGTTTTCCTCTCCTCCACTTCACAAAATTTGCCGTTTTATTCGGCTCTTTTTCGTTCACCGTTTTCTTGCCGGATCTATTTTTGTGTGCAACCTTGTTTGCCATTATTATGGATAGTTCTTCCTCTATCGCTTGCACTCCCGAGAATGAGGTTCTCAACTTTAAACAAAGGGGAGGAGAAAATTTAAAAGATGCTTGGTATAGTATTTGCAATGCTCATAATAGATCTACCCGTAAGCAATCCACCATTGTTCTTCTTCGTTGTTTTTATGTTGGCATCACCACTTGGTATAGATTCATCCTTGATACGATTACCGGTGGAAATTTCTTGATGTGCCCCCCTCTTGATGCTTTTAATGCTATGGGAAATTTAGTGCGATCACCACCCCTCAAGATTAATGAAACAATTTTGACTCTTGAGCATGTTATGGAAAGACTAGATGCTATTGAAAAGAAAATGCTCATCGAAGATCATATGGGAATTATAGATAAAAATATGCATAATTTTGCCACTAATATTGGTCAAAAGCGGGAGATATTTTTAAGTTGTTAAAAGAGAAGGGTACCTTAATCCATGAAAGAATAGAAGAAAGTTTGTCTCGGATTGATAAATTAGAAGAAATCTTTAGTAATCTAAGCACGGCTTTTGCTTCCGCTAAAATTATCGAGAAAACTCCCGTAAGGAGGGGTAGATCCAAGAACAAGGGTGCAAATTCTAGTAATAGTAATAATGGAGATCTTAAGATGATTAGTGTTCACCCGGATTTTGTTGAAGTGATAAGAGATCCTTTTTGCAAGAACGAAATATTTCAATTTATTCCAAGGAGTATTGTTATTGAAGATCTTTATGCTAAATCTCTGAAGGATCCTAAGTGTTTGATTTAAGAGTTGGACAAAGATGACAATACCTGGATCTATTCTTGTTTTTCTGCCTAGCTAGGGGCGTTAAATGATAGCGCTTGTTGGGAGGCAACCCAATTTTATTTTTGTTCTTTGCTTTTTGCTCCTGTTTAGTAATGAATAATTCATCTAGATTCTGTTATGATTGTGTTTTTTATGTTTTAATTAGTGTTTGTGCCAAGTAAAGCCTTTAGGACCTTCTTGGGTGATTGTTGTTTGATCTTGCTGATAAAAACAGAAAGTATGCGCTCACGAAAATAATTATCATTTTTTACTAGAGAGCGATAAAATACCAATTCCAACTGCAGTAGATCAATATAATTTTTATCCTGGTCGTCCTAATTTTCAGAATTTTTGGAGTTACAGAAGTATTCAAAACTTCCAGATTGCTACAGACTATTCTGTTTTTGACAGATTCTGTTTTTCGCGTGTTGTTTGCTTATTTTGATGCATCTATGGCTAGTATCGGGGGGTATGAACCATAGAGAAATTGGAATACGGTAGGTTTAACACCAATATAAATAAAGAATGAGTTCATTACAATACCTTAAAGTGGTGGTCTATTTTCTTATACTAACCGAGTTCATGAGATTTTCTGTTGAGTTTTGTGTTGTGAAGTTTTCAATCTTTTGGGTAAAGATTTGATGGATGTTAGAATAAGGAGTGGCAGGAGCCTAAGCTTGGGGATGCCCAAGGCACCCCAAGGTAAAATTCAAGGACAACCAAAAGCCTAAGCTTGGGGATGCCCCGGAAGGCATCCCCTCTATCGTCTTCATCTATCGGTAACTTTACTTGAGGCTATATTTTTATTCACCACATGATATGTGGTTTTCTTGGAGCGTCTTCTATGGTATGAGTCTTTTCTTTTTAGTTTACCACAATCATCCTTGCTGTACACACCTTTTGGGAGAGACACGCATGAATCGGAATTTATTAGAATACTCTATGTGCTTCACTTATATCTTTTGAGCTAGATAATTTTGCTCTAGTGCTTCTGTAACATCCCAAATTTTCAATCTGGAATGTTATACATAGGTCATCATATGCATAGCATATTTTATTTGCATTTTGGTTTTGATCCTAGAAATTCTAAGAAACTCAAGGACCCACAGAGAGAGTTGGGGATTTCATTATTTTCATATTTGAATTTGCTCAAGTTTGAAAAGAGGATCATTTTGGTTTTAATTATTTTTCTCACCAAAATATTTTCGATGTCAAAATAAAGAGCGGAGATAAAATAAT